>NC_034409.1:97076328-97321757 GCF_002078875.1 Numida meleagris
AGAGGAAGAGGAAGAGGAAGAGGAAGAGGAAGAGGAAGAGGAAGAGGAAGAGGAAGAGGAAGAGGAGAGGGAAAGGAGAGGAAAGGAGAGGAAAGGAGAGGGAAAAGGAAAAGAAAGAAAAATAAATAGAAACAGGAAAAGAAAAAAAAACAGTGACAAATGGCAAAACACAGATCTCTGCAAAATGCTTAGAGTGCCATTATTCAATCACAACTGCAAAAGGAAGAAAACCACTTATGGCAAATTCTGGTACAGAATCATAAGGCATGGGGAATATGATAATTATGTTGTGGAAGTGAGAAAGCTAAAAACACATTAGCAGGTATGTGAGGAAGCAGTATATGATTCCCTGTAAAGCATACAAGAACAAAACAGTTGACCTGCTCTTGCAAGATGTAAAGATGGGGGAAATACTGATGCAAATACTCAGGAGCCACATGAAAATCCCTCATGTTGCAAAATAGTCTGGTCAACAGACCATGTAACAATGTAAGGCTTCAGTATGCATTCACTTGGAGAAACATTTTGAGTGTATCAGGTATGAAGATATGCATCAAACAGGAGGGAATCCGAAGAAGGATAATGTAATCAGATCCAGGGAGAAATGTATTGAGTTCTGTGCAGTAGATAAAGGGGAGATTATCTACAGTAATATGTCTGTATCCACACTTATCTACAAATATTTGATGAAAGAATGATGCAATAATCCATTAGACATACAGCATGAAATTGAGAGGGGAAAATGTAAGATAATGTCTGGAAAATATTTGACTGTGAAATACAATAGTTCATTGGGTGGGACAGAGTGTCTTAAGCATGGTGGCTGACTTGGCCTGGCATAAAGGTAACGTATGTGATGCCTCCTAAAAGGGCAGCAGAGACACTATGGCAGAGTCAAAATCCTTAATCCCTACTCAGCCAGGTGGTCTTTATATTGCTTAGGCTTCCTTTATTCCTGTCTTATGCAGCAAAAGGTTTAAGGATAGAGTTAGGCATGAAAAATTCTGGTTTTAGCTATTGGCTATTGCTTGAACTTGTTGGATTTTTTCTTTGTCCTGATATTTTTTTCCGGGTTTTAAAGGATTAATGAGTCTTTATTTACTCAAGCAGTCCTAGGGAATCAATAAAAATACTTTCCTATTTTTTCCCGTATCAGTGCACTATGACTCCAGAGTTTTCAGCTGGTCTAAATTATCATTGTACTGTTCAAATCAATTGTACTTAAGCATCTGCCAGATCCAGGTGTCCAGCATTTACCAGATTTTCTTGTTGCCAGTGCCAAGAAAGAGGAAGGGATCATTTGCTAGTCCTTTTGATGGCATGGAGTGAGAAAATGAAAAACTGTCTTATATGATATCTACAATTCAAGTACAGAGGAGAGGTCAATTATTTCCAGTGTGAAAAATAAGCTTCCATGTGAATTTCTTTGAGAAACTAGAACACATATGGGACAGAAAGAGAGAGAACATGAGCCTCCAGCCTCTCCATACAGCTATTATGCTTGGCCAGCACTACTTGGATTCTAGTGGAAAGCCAAGTCGGAGTGAAAGAAATATCACCTACCCATATCCTTTTTAAAGTGATGCTTTGTAGTAAATTGCTTTCTTTTTAATTTGGTTTATGCTAGCAATGTTGCACTTGGTGAGGCAGCATGACTCCTATCATCTGTCATCTTCAGTGTGAGCAGGATCAGCCTATGCATTTTACTGTCACGGAGTAGCTGGAAGGCCGGTCCTTCATGGCTAGTCCTTCTGCATGCGTATAAACTTTAAATTTGTAGAAACTGTAACTTTGCTTCTCAATAGCTCACTTGGAACACTAAAATAAAATAAAATTATAAATGTCTGAATTTTGTTGTTGCATCAACAAAACAAGATAGCCACTAAGTTTGTTACTCTTTCATGCACTCCGCCGTTTATAACACCTTAAAGGCACTGAATTTCAGAAATATGGATCTGTAAGCTGAAAGATAGCATTTAACAAAAATGTTCTTTGTGTATACAGTGTATTGTCATGTGCTAAGGTTTGATGACTAGGATATAACAAAAATGATTGTTCAATTATATCTTAAATTAGCTTATTCAGTAGTGAGACAAACAAGCTGCCTACAGTATGGGTTTCAGTTGATGGGGAAACAAGTTAATCCAAAAAAAAAAAGGCTTTAATCTTCTGGCAAGTCTTTCCAGAGTGACAAAAAAGGATTGATGTTATATTCTAGACTAATCAGTCATACTGATTTTGTGGACAAATGTTAATGAATATACAAAAGAACCCAAACTATTCTCAGCATTGAGCAACAAAAACTCTTTGTGAATTTAACTATATGGAAAAAAAAAAAGTTCATTTGTTTCTGTATAATTTGCAACCATAGCTTTGCAACAACAAGAATGTTAAATTACTGGAAAGCTTCCTGGAATATTAAAAACTGTTACTCTATACCCAGAAGATATCAGAGTGTTGTGATCTCTTCCTCAGTGAATAAAAATCTTTCCTCAGCAGGAGTTTTATTCTATCTTGTATTCACTGTTCACATCTAACTGAATGTTGTGCATTTTACAGACAGCAAAGTCCTGGCGTCTGAGACTGACCCAAAGCTTAGTGAAGGCAGTAGAAATGCACCCAGAAATTTCAGTGAATTCTGAAGCAGTCTTGCAAAGACTAGACACAAGAAAATCTTCTTTCCAGGAGTTATGTCATCTATGTATTCACCTCATACCCATCGTCTTAGAGAAATGTAGTGCTGAAAGAACTTCAGGGAGTTTGCAAAGGTAAGTGATGGTGCACTGATGTTACACCAAGGAGTTGAGGTTACCTGTCCCTATGTGCTTCAGCTCTGCTTTGTCTGTGCTCTGCCTGTGCTGAGTGAATCAAGCCAGGTTATGCTTATTCCAGGAGAGGCATACAAAGCAACTAGTATATAAAATACCTGCTGAAATAAAGCAGGTGTCTCATCACTAGCACTGACTGGTCACCAGTGTGCTAATGCAGGGTTACCAGTAGGATTTATCGTACTTTTTAACTGTTCCTCTGGTGATCTAAGCCAGCAGGAATGTCCCTGTGTGAAGAGTAAAGGAGCATATATCCTGTTAGTTATACCAGCTCAAGGATAAAACTCCAAATAGTGTCCTCCTACTTTACTTCAGGCCTGTAAAGGAAAGCAGAGAGGTGTGAGTGCCCCCTTGGTCACCAGAGTTATGTCATTCACTTTACCCCTTTGCAGAGCTGTATGGTTACACTCATAGCCAAAACTGCCACCATGATCTTTTTGGTCGCAGGGAGTTGTCTTAGGCATAGACCAATCCCCCCCATCCATTTTCCCCAAATAATTAACTTAAGACTTCTCAAGCTGTGAAGCAAAGATGTCATGTCTTCCATAGACAAAGACCCACTTTCAGCAGTTTTCACTGGAAAAGAGATTCTGATGGGCTGATTCAGCTATGTGCAGAGAACTAGCACAAATATCCACATAAGTATAACTGAAGTCTTGTAGTAAGGAATTTAAAATGCATATCGGAGCCATTAATTGTAATGCCTGGTTTCAGCCCAAAGCACTGTGCAATAGCTGCAGTATGACCATCTAAGAATCCCCTTTTTGTACTGGAAGAATTGCCTTTACCTTAATCAAATGATTCCATGCAGTACCAATGTAACACCTTTAACACTTTTATATGTGGTACTGGAGATACGATGCATCTTTTCTGTTATTTTTTTATTGCTTTTTAGTCAATGTTTCTGGAGAAAAAAAGTAAGTGCCATCATCTTTGAGAATTCAGGGGAGATTTTTGTAAGAAGAGACTATCACCAAGACCCTTAAGCTGAGAATCTGCTGTAGCTGAGCATTGCCAAATACTTAACAGATATTGGAAGGCAATAGAAAATCTTCCTCACACTCACAAATTGGTGAGTCCATTTACCTGGAGAGAGAGGCAAAGCCCACAGAGAATAGACACGCACCATACCTCCCTGCAAAGGATGCATTCTACCAATTGAATTTTCCTACTTTCATCTCTAAAAAAAAAGGAAAAAAAAATGTAAAGAAATTTCCCAATGGCATTGACGGTTGATCGGTGACAAAGTTATGTGTATGCAGCATGGAGTTTTGATCAGCACTGCTAGCAGTGTCTTTAGCTTGCAACCATTACTGTTCCAGCACAGCAATGCATTCGTGAGGTGCCCATCACATCAGAGCTGCACCAGGATGCAACCCACGGTTGCTGGAGCTATTCAAGGATAAGCTGGTAAGGTCTCACAGTATCCAGAATCATTAAACAGTTTTTAATTTCTGAATTCTAATGATAATTTCTTGAAAATATCGAACACTATAGAAACTCGGCAAAGAATTTAATTCTAAAAGCTGAGGATTACAATTTTATTTTATATTCTTTTTTTGCTTCAATATGTATCTTATGTTTTAAAAATGTTATATGCCTCCATGATAACATTATAACATTTTTATATGATTATGTTGGGTTTTTGTTTGACTTTTATTCTATTGTATTCTTCCCCCCTCTGTTGTTGATATATCTTCTCATTAACTTTGAGTTATCATTCTTGGAAAAATTATCTGAGAAATGTCTAAGAACTTTTTATAGTAATATGAAGTGCTTGTTTCAAAGTATGGCTGTCAAACATTTAATGTGACAAGAAACAAGAGGAACTTTGAACACACAAGTAAAACAAATGCTTAACTGTTTCATACTGGTAACAATAACGACATGGAAGTCACAGAACACCAGCTGGACAACAGAAGAATATTAAAGCTTTTGCCATTCCACTGCACAATAAAATAAAAAATAATATAATGTGAAAATATGTAGCTATATACTAATACCATGATATTAAAAAGAACTAAAACAATAATGCAAAAGATTGCATACGATATTACTTCAGGCGTTTTTCCTGATCTATGTCATAATTTAAAAAAAAAAGGCAGAAAACATATCTCTAAATGAAAATGACATCCTTAGCAACATTTTGAAATTTGTTAAAATAAAGCTTTTCTAAATACTTTGGCTTTGAGAAAACTGTTGAAAACTCTTCAGTTAGCAATTCTTCAACCAGTAGTTGCAGTGGTTGCAGTGGCTGGGACCAGGAAAGGGCTTTGCATTCCTGCTTAGTGCCTGTCTGCTATTTCAATAAAGCACCTCACCAAGTACCCTCCAGATGCAAGTCAGCCTTCTGGTTGGTCCCCAGGAATGAGAGAGACCTGATCTAGTGATTGGCTACCCTGGCCATGGCAGGTCTTTAAGGTCCTTTTCAACCTAAGCCATTCTGTGGTTCTATGATTCATTCTACGAGACAGCCCAACTCCACTCCTTCATCTGGAGGGAAGTATAGCAGAAATTCCTGAGTTCTCACTATCAGACAAAGATGGTCCCCACTCAGAGCAGAGGCACAAGTAACTGACAGAGAGTTCTCTTATGAGGGTTTGGAAGTGTCTGTGGGAATGCAGGAAAAGTGGTAGGCAGCAAAAGTGTGGCCAGAACAAAAAATACAGAGAGATAAATATGTGCTTTTTGAGGAAAGTGCACTGAATCAGAAAAACTCCTGAATCAATACCATTTTTCCTCCTGAGGCAACTTCTAATTTTTCACTGACTTCTCAGATTAAAAAGTATCAATGTCTTATAATTATTTTCTTCAAATAAAAGATTGTTTCCCTGTAGGATCTGTCCTAATAGAGCACCTGTGTACAAACAAAAGGGACCTGGTTTTGGCTTCAGCCTTGTAAATAAGGAGCCTTGGACATGATCCAGCCATTCAGTGAGAGAAGCAAGTAATCAGCAGTCTGGTCACAGCTGGCTCCAAAATACGAGGGGAGGAGGGAGAGCAGGTATAGAATACATGCTTTTTACAAGATAGCTTCTCACCGATATAACACAGCTAGATCTTTCGCAGTAAGTCTCAGAGCTGTACTGTGTTGCTGAGAAACAGCTCTCTGTATAGTGCTAGCTCATTCCGGCCCTATGCTGTGCTTCCACTAGAGAAACCCCAAAATAAACCTTTTCTCTGTGGCAAATGTTGCTGATTCGTCCCTTAATCCAGAGTTCTGAAGATGACAGAATCTGATCCTCACCCACTTCAATTTTGATGTAGTAATGGCTATATTCATAGAACAATTTATAAATACAGTCATCTGCACAGAGGTTTAAAATAAGAAAATTTTAAATGTAGAAAATTAGAAACTATTATTTATTATATAAATTAGAATTGTTCATTACTAAGAAAGTGAATTTTAAAAAGATAAGGCATAAGAAATTCATAGGACCTTTTAAAAGTGTGAGTGATGTTTCTCCAACAAGTGTTCTCATGAGCCTCATCTTTCTCTCATTTTCTTGATACCGTGCGCATCCTTGAGATATACACTGGGCTGTCTGGCTAGTCAGAAAGCCTCAGGAGTTGCATTAATAATGTTTGTTTTGGCACTGCACGACCTTGAAAGGGTTGTGAGAAAAGTGCAAAAGCAGTCATTAGCCTTTATCTGGTGTAGTTGCAGGTTTTATTTTAAAGTAAGTACTTAAAGTAGTTTCCGTTATCAGGTAAAATTTTTATTCCATATGTAGTAGTAAGGTCCTGCAATGCCTAAACCTCTTTCAGATGTTCGTAAACAGTCTTGCAGAACCTTTTTGTGCTTTTAAACAAACGTATCCGTTCAAAGATAGGTGTCCAAGATATGCTGATATTTGGTGGAACGCTTCAGTCTGGCTTTGTTTTGTATATATATAAGTTTGTGTGTCTGGCCTTTTTCCCAAGTTGTTTTTCCTCCATCTTTTTTAACCTGAATTATAATGTCCCCCACATGAATACACACCAAAACTCTTTACAGAGGTCTAGAAGTTTCACAGTTACAAGAGGAGTTAGACTGTTGAAAATTAAGTCCAGGGATAGTACGGAAGCAACAAGCATCATTTCAGGTACAGTATCTTCCTTTGAATAGCATTGTGAACACATTTATCTGTACATCCCCTCCCTTTTTTATGGGTATAAGTTTAAACAGCACTTGGATTGTATGTGAAATGATAAAGCAAATCCACAAGGCAGGATACTGAGATGGAAGTGTGGGGAAGAGAGGAGACATTTGGGTTTGTTCCTGTCCTTGAGAAGAGTCATGAACAGAGTGAGAGCAAGAGAGAGCTTTTTCTCTTTTTCCTAATCTTTCTTTCTTGTTTAATAATTGTATAAATTAGCTCTCCAGTAATTGTGATGCATTTTTATATTTAAATATTCCTTTTCACATTATTTTTTACGGAAGTAGACAGAGCTTGTTGGATTTAGGCTTAAACAAAAGGATAAGCCTAAATTAAACAATAGAAATAAAAATCCATGGACAGTGAAAAATGTTTTAGTCCTTGCAAATGTTGCAGAGATTAGTTGTAGTACTGAAACAATAAAGCAGAAAAATAGTGGGTGATGGAAAGGCCAGAATAGGATTGTTAAATTTTAAATTTTAACATATGGACTGCTCACTCCCTGCTCTGATTGCTAGTCATTCCCAGATGGTGTCTTTAGTGAGTAATGGTGAGGGGAAAGGAGCAGGTGGCAATGGCATTTTTTAATTTTTTTTACATATAACAAATTTAAATTATATGTTTATATGTATATATAAAAGGAAGACAGAAACGAATACAGGAAGAATGGGAAAAAATAATGCATAACTTGGATATTTGGGACCAAAATTAAGCAAATCCTATTGTTATGGACTGATAAGTTAGACTCAGAATCTGGATGCAGATCTGTGATCGCCCATAAGTGGTGGATAATGGCTTTCATGCACAGCCTTGTCTGGCCCTCTGCATGGTATGTCCCAGCAGCTGCAGGAAGAAGCTGCTCACCAGAATTGCCTGAGTTACTCCTTCTGTGCCCAGTGCATCAGAGCGCTCAAGCACATGCTTAAAGATAAGTCTGCATGCATGTTTAAATGTGTCTGTTCAGCTAGGAACCCTATGCCAAGAAGATAGGGCTTGTATTTTAGAGCTGACTTTTTGAGTTCATGATGTCACAGCCTAATCTTTATAAACCTAATGATATTTCCTTGCAAGAAGTTTCTCGTTCTGAGAAACATCCTCTTGCTTCTCTTTAACTCTTTTTTTTGTTGTTGTTGATGACTAATGCAGGAGTGTGCCGTGTCCAAGTTTAGTGAGTGATTACACCTTTAGATGCTGACTCCAGCCTTCTGCCTACAGACTCTGCCTTCTGTCTCATGTCTGGAAGAAAGAGCTCCTATGCCACAGAGCATGTCTCTGTTGCTCCTCGTGCTTGTGTCCAGCTGTGTCTCTAGATCTCAGGGTATTTTCAAAATATATGCAATGTCTCTTTATGTGATACAGTTATCATAAAACCTGCTTTATCTCCTTACCATTTTCAATAATGACCTAGCTGCTTTTCTCAGCCTTCCAAACTTATCTGTCTGAGAATCTAGTCATATAATTTCAAAAATATATTAAAAAATAAATTTTAAAAAGAGGGGAGCAGATTACCTGTGCTTGTGTCTGTTACAGACATAAGTTCTTGGTATGTACCCTAATACCTGTCTGAGCCTTTTTGAGTATGGTCAGAAATCCTGGATGCCATTTCTGCCTTCCAGATTTCCAGCACAATCCCTGACTGAAGTCGCTGTTGAAGAAACCAGTAAGGTGTTAAAAGCAACTCATAAAAGAAGGAGTTAAATTTATACTAAACAATCATAGCACTTAAAGTGTTCATTTTTTGCAAGCCTAGACAAGACACAATGGAACAATTAAAAAATGTTGAAATAAACCTCTGAGCTTTGTAAAAGCCAGCGTTGCATAATGTATCTCATGATCATTCTAAATCACTGCCATGCAAGCTCTATCTTTTTGGAATCCAAGGCAACTTAAAGAGAGTATTGATTTTCCCTTTACTGAGAAATGAGAATCACATATTAGGAACGAAAGCTGCAGACACAATATAATGACCTTTCTCCTTGACTCCTCTTTTCTAGTACAAACAGAATCGTTTTCATTGCTAGAATGGATATTAAACAGTAAATCTTGTAGCAATGTATTTGCAAGTGTCTGTGGTTGTTTTATCCAATTAGCATACTTATCACAAGAACAAAAAATGAGTAGATATGGCTTTTAATTTCTGGAGATATCAGCTCTATCCACAAAAACATTGAAAAGTCTCCAGCTGGAGGTCTCTTCCATCTGTCTCAGTGCTGGAGGGAGGAGGGGTGTTTTCTCCCTGCAATTTTAATGCTGATGCATGATTTAGAGTAAACGGGTAATTTCAGTGAGGGCAGAGGACCTTGGCTGACCTCTATTTTATTCTATGCATGTTTCTGTGGCACAGCCTCACGTATACTTATCTATTAAACAGCATTTCAGGTCACAGACAAGTCAGTATTCTATTTACTGCTTTAATTATATAAAACTTAAAACAAACTTATCAATACCTGACACATTACCTTAGGGGGAAATAACCTAGCCAGGAAACAGCATGAGAGCTCTACTAAACCTACCTCAAACAAAAGCTTAAGTTTCCAACAAAGCCATTAGGGACAGATTTGTTTTTACACCTGCTGTGCTTCCATCTAATCACCTTTTGTGAAAGTGTCTGAAACAATGGGTTGTAGTTGAATGCATTTCCAACTTTTTGATGTTTAGTTCCTTTCCTTCTGGTTTAAACCGACTGCAATTTCCCCCCAGTTGTTACTTCACTTCAGTTAAAGCTGATCCTGAGTCAGCAGTGTGTGTGCGTGCATGTGAGCATGCCGTGTGTGAAATGGCATCCTCAACCTGCCTTCTCCCCTTGCTGGGGAAAAAGAAAAGTGGGAACCTCGTGGTGGGTTGTTTGAAATGCATCTCAGGGCAGCCATCCACTTAGTCCAGCTGCAGGTCAGAGCTGTGGCACAGCACCAAGAGAAAGAAAAAATAGATGCATGAAATCTAGAAGCATCACAGCTCATTGTGCTCATTGCTTCTGTGTTGTTTATACATTTGTAAGCGAGCTCATGTTTTTGAAAATCCAAGAGTTGCCTGGCAATGCACACTGGTGGTGAAGAACACAGTGGCTAGCAATTTGAATTAATTTGAATAAGATGATTTTAAATTCCTCATTGACATCTTCAGTGCTCCAGACAGCATCCCTCTTTTGTAAGAGGGATAAACAGACAGGGAGAGATGATGTTTTGTAACTTTGAACAAGGAACTTCATTAGACTTGAAAAAGGAATTCACTGTAAGCAATTTTGTTCTTCTTTGTTGCTCTTGACTGGGTTGAAGAGCTTTTGACTATGATCTTGGTTTCCTACTACAAATCTGGCCACCTGCCAGAAGAAGGAGCAGTCAGTTCTGAGCAACTTGCTCCTTTGGATGACTAATTCCCAACCAACCGGCTCCTGTTCAGGCCAAGTGGACTTTTCTCCCCTCTGAAGGCTCTGGTCTTCTATCAGGCACTCCTAGGGTGGTTTAGCAATCCAGGTCGTTTTAACATCAGCCAAGTCTTGACACTGCTACGTGCATTGATGCTCTCTTTTGTTAGTCATTTCTTTCTGGGTCAGTTTTATTAGCTCTCTACATGATGCTTTCCGATGAGACAATATGTAAGTCAAAGATCAGAAAACTGCAGAGCTCCTGAACAGAAAAGAGTTTATTTAAGGCACAAGTTCATCTCTGTTTCAGGTAGTATTGCTTTGCTGTATGTATGAATAGAGAAGATGAGTTCACTGACAACTTACTGTAACACTGACATATCACATGAGCTCCAGTTCACCATCTTTGGAGATACGGCAGATTTCTGTTAACCTGTATTACTCGTCTAGCTCATTATATGATATACAAAAGGTTTGATGTGACATGTCCAAAGTAAAACGTTTCTAAAGCCTGTAATTTAAAAGACTGTCATCCGTAATCTAAGTATTATATCAGGAAAGATATTTTCATTTCTTCATGACTGGATGTCTGGATCTAGTATAGAGAAACATACAGAAATCTAATGAATACACACAAGAACCAGTAACACATTAATAAATATGTTATTTCTCTGCACAATTTTTTCAAAGCCCTACCATATGATAGTCAAGACTGGAAGGTTCGTCATCCTTAATTGACTTCCCAGTAATGTTATTTGCTTTCATGTGTTGAAATAGATGCATGTGTGGAAACAGTGTTGCAGATTGAAAAAGGGAATGTGGTCACTGAACTTTGTAGATTATTTCATCTGTCTTGTGTGACTGGGAGTGCTAACTGTTGTTCCCAAATTGCCTCACTCCTTTTTTCTTTTCCCAAATGGGTGGGTTTTGGTGCTCTCATTTCCCAAGTTATAGATGCTTGAGATTTTTCGAGTTGCAGTTATAGGAAAAGGTGTGAGCAGCCAAAGACAGCCACTGAGCAGGCAGCAGTAAACACACGTTGCAGAACATAAGGCTGAGAAAGCCATGGAAAAAATATTTTGAGTATGCCTACTGGGATCCTGAGAAAATGATGATTATTCTTGCAACCAGCAGAAGACTTAGGAAAGTCGAAAAAGGTACTTGGGAAAAGCCTTGGGAAAAGATTTACATGAATGGAGACTAAAAGAAAAATGAAAAGTGCGGTTAGAGAAAACATAGGTGCAGATCACAAAGACTTTAGAAAAAGCTCTCACGAGACTGGAGTCACAAGTTTCATGTGGGAGTTTTCTGGGAGAACTTGCAAAAACATCTCTAGCTAGGGGCTTGGAGCACAAGCCAAGCTGCAAGGGATTGGCTGGCTGGAGCTGGTAGAGCACATGGAAGAGCCTCTGGGCCAGATCAACATGGAAGGAGGGGAGCTGCAGCTGCTTGATTATCTTGCCCTACAGATAATTAGATTCTCAAGAGGGAATTCCCCTTGGCTTCAAGGGGAATATAGCATTTCCGTGAGATGCTGGAGGGTCTGGCATGCCGTGTTTATTGGAGAGACTCACCCACTTGCAGTGGAAACTGAGGCAGTGAGCATACTGATGAAACTGGGTAAATTCACATTATTTCTAAAAGTGCATGTTCAGCCATGACTTTGATTTTTTTCCTGTCTACCACCATCTGATGATTTTATCAATTCTGTTACAAATTTAAAAGGGCTGCTCTGAAAGTAATGCCTCCTATTTTATGTTGGCCCATGACATCAGAGGCAGATGTTGGTGGTATGGCAGTAGAGGTTGAATCTTCCCACCAATATCCCGTTACATTTCGTTGCCATGCGACAGATGGCAGCAGAGGGGCAGTCTGACAAAATGGTGTCTGACATAGAAGTGTGGATGAAGCAAAAGGGTGTCACTGAATTCCTTCATTGTCATGGTTTTGTGATTTTCAGTTGTTGGTATTCCACATCATAACATCATGTAGTGGATGTACCTGGTTCTCAGAAGAGAAGGACTACTACATTCCCCACGGCACTTTGCTCCTCTGTTACCATTTTCCAGCCGGAGGGAAAAGATAAAAGCTCGCAGTATAAAAACTTGCAGATCATGAGACCTCTTCCCTTTTTCCGCCGTCTCCCGTCTTGGCAGCACCTCGCTCTCCAGCCGTCTTATCATCGATAGTAGAGTAAGGCCTACCTTGATTTTGGGACATTCTCTCTCTCTGTATTGGATTTATCAGCTTAAATTGTAATTATATTGTATTATAGTGTGTTGTTTTGCATTCCGATATCTTATTTAGTAAATTAGTTTGTTTCTCCTCAGATTGTTGCCGCTGTTCTTTGCTCTCAGGGCCATCTCCCTACCCTTTTCCCCTTTCCCCTTTTCCCGGGACGTGGGCCCTTGGGTCCCCCGTCCCCTTTGTCACGGAATCGGGCCTAACGCCTGTAAACCGTTGACACTTCATATGGAAAAAAAATGCACCCATTGATATTCAATGACACTTGCTGAATTTTTATGGAGACTAAATAGTGGATGTGAGCACAATGAGGCAGTGGGTAGTGCATTTCAGCAGTGGCAGCAGCAACGTAAAATACAAGCCATGTTCCAGATAGCCATGCACATCTGTCATGCCATGAAATGAAGAATGTTTCGATCAGCTCATCTGTGCAAACTGGCAGTTTACAACCAAGGAACTGTGTATGAGCTGTCCTACCACACCCAAAACATAGTTTGGATTTGGCACCTTCTGACTTCCTCTGTTTGGGTTGATGAAAGCTGGAGTGTGTGGGTGACGTTTTCTTAGCAGCAATGCCATCATAGTGGATGTGAAACTGTGGGTCACCTCCGTTGGTGCAGATTTTTATGAGTGCAGCATGCAGGCTCTTGTTCATTGCTGGCAAAAAAAATGCATAGCTAATAGTGGTGACTGTGTTGAAAAATAGCGTTTTGTAGCTGAGAATTTGCTCTATCAAATAGTGTTGTTGGCTCTTTGTATCTGTTGTAGTGTCCGTGGAAATATATAGGAGGTATTACGTACATGGCAACTCATGTAATTTGTTTCTAATTATCAATTTGTGTATTTCAGTGCCTTTTAATACTGTTACCAGTAGGCTGTATCAGTTTATACAGACTGATAAATAGAAATGAGGATGGAATCTACCATTACAGTAATGAAGATGAAAATTACAAAAAAGAGCCATCATATTTCAGAACATGAGTAGTGTAGCTGTAGCTAGGAAAACTTGCCCATATTCCTACATAACATAGAGAGATTTCATTTGGGGCTTTTATATTCCTATAAGCCTTGTGTATATATATGTGTATTATTTTTTGGACTTTCCCAGCATGAGAGTCTCTGGGCTCCTTTCATACCTGATTATTTGAACAACTAAAACTAGAAATAGCCACCTTCTATAGCTACTTTACAAGATAAAAACCTGGGACTTTATTTAAATTCTGTTGCTGTTCCCTTAGGATATCCATCACTTGTTAGACCTCCCAGGAGCAAGCTCAGTGGTGCATCCATCAGTTTACATTTCCTGCTCTAGTACTTTCTGTCAATACAACACAATAATATTGAGGTTAATTATAGACAGTTTTACATTGCAGAGTTAATTAATATAATTCAAGATAATGAGTTCCCATTTACTGTTTGGAAAACAACGTCTGAAGCACAGAGCATATTTGAACTTCTAAGATATATGGCTTTTGTCTGAAAAGGGGACAGATAAGAGTGAAACACACCTTTTTGCAGAAAGTTCAGAGACTTTGGAATCATATAAAAGGTATTTTTCCTGCTATTTTTGGACAATTAATGAAACAGCCATTACTGGATGCTTTTGAAGATTGTACTTACATTGCCATTAACAGCAATGTAAGATGAGAGAGAGATGGATGATTTGTTGTGGTTAAAGCCGAGTGAGGTTCTGCCATGGGTGTCCAACCTTTTGGGTTGCCTGGGCAGCACTGAGTGAAGAAGAACTGTCCTGGGCCGCATATACATAGGTCAGTCCAAAAGTTATTTCCATGAAAATGACAACAGATATAAAGAGCACAGCACTGTTTGATTGAGCAAATTCTCAACTACAAAACACTATTTTTTCCACATAGTCACCAACATGAGCTATGCATTTTTGCTAGTGATGAATAAGAGCCTGCATGCCACACTTGTAAAAATCTGTACCAGCGGAGGTGACCTACTGTTGCTTTCATCACAGCTGAAATGCACCACCTACTGCCTCACTGTGCTCACACCCACTGTTTGGCCTCTACAAGCATTCCGGAAGTGTCAATGAATGTCAGTGTGTGAGATTTTTTCTGCATGGAGGAAAAACAGCAGTTCCAGCTGTGCTGGGCAACATGCAGCCCAAAGGCTGTAGGTTGGACATGAGTGGGTTATGCTTTAAGTTATCAAGTGAAAGTCATCCATTTTGAGAAGAAGCACAACACTTCGGTTTTTTTAGTTAAGGCATGAGGATGAGTGTTTGTACTTGTCATATTTTTAATAGCAGAAAATGAGATACTAATGGATAATTTGTTACTGTTGTTAAAATTGATAACATTTGCCTTAAAGGAATATTGTACACTAGCCACCTTAACCAATTTCATTGTGAATACTTCCTAAGATATACCAAAATCTCTGTTTTTCCCTAAATCTGAGCACTTGTGAGGCCATGCAGGTAGGTGACACAGGGGATCCAGCAGGAGTCACAAGACAAAAATTCTCTCTGAATTTCTAATGAAAGATAACATCTGCATCCAGGGGGATAACTGAGGTTGCACAGACAATACTGGTCTTGCTATTTCTTCTAACTTTTAAGTCTCTGACATAGAAATTGCAATGGGAATCTCTTTATGTACTTTTAAGTGTCTTGAACCTGAGAAAAGGGAAAAAAAAGTTTACTCTTGGACTGTACTGTCACCTGTCATGAACAAGGCAGAGACTTTCAGACTCATTGCTTACAGCGTTACAATTTGAACCAGCTACAATGTCATTATAAACAGTAGGAGTTTTGAGACCTGGCAACTCTGTTCCAGTAGTATGCTTTGCAGATCCATCCTGCTCTGCTAATCTTCCCTTTTGCTGCTGTTTTCCCTATTTACAGCTCTTGTTTCTCTCCTGTTTCTCTTTCCTTTGTCTCACAATTCTCTTTGCTCTTCTCCTAGTCTCATCCTTCTCTCTTGTTCACATTGGTTCTCCCAGCCCTGCTGCCCCTCAGCTTTTCGTGATCCCTGAAAGACTTCAGCTTGCTCAAGGAAGGTCAAACCTTTGTCGAATCTGTAAAAATTGCCACAGGTAATATATAGCCCTCCCTTAAATCTCTTACTGAGATCTGCCCACTTTGACATGCCTACAAAAAACACTTGGTGGCGGTTGGACAACCTGGGTGCTGTGTCTGGAGTGAATGTCACTCATCCACAGTTCAGAAACATCTCACCCTTCCCTGTCACTCCATGACTTCATTTATCTTCCTCTAGCCTCTTGTCATTAACTTAATTATGAACTTTAGCAAGCACAAACAGTTCCTTTGTTGTACAGTGCTTGCAAGAAGCAGCACTGCAGCAACGTGGACTATGATAGTATTTTAAAATGCATGCCACCACCACAAATGTATCATCTTTGTAAAAGCCCAGGGATGAGAATGTCAGGAATGGAGCTGTGGAACAGATTGGTTATTTCCTGTCATGCTGCCTCTCATCACTTTCTGAAATCCACCTGCCCCAAAATATTCAGCAAAATCGTCTTTCAGTCTGGTCCTTCAATAGCTTCAAGGTGACCAAGGGCACGAAGCCATCCTGAATCACTCACATACTTGTTTAAGAACGTAAAAATTCACCTGCTCCCTCTTGTCTTACATGTAGTCCTTAAGCATCTGCAGAAACATCGAGCATAACAAGCTGAGCTAGTGAGATGGTTTTGCTTTCAATGCAGTTGCAAAATGTAATTGATGAAAGCTAGCTTTTCAGACACAGTGGGAATATCTGTGGATAAGTCTCAGCCTTATTTAAATTTGTTTTTCACTAACAGGAGTCTTTATAATAAATAAATTTGAAATTTCATTTTCTGTATTTATCAAAACAAATTAAGAAAAAAATGGCTTCAAAAGTTTTTATTTTTAAATGCTATAAAATAATTGCATTTTTTTTAAACTTCCTCTGCTCACTTTCTGTTATTCTGTGTGTTTTACTTGTTACACCATGTTGTATTCCCTGAGGGCCAATTATATTCTGGTAAAACTGGATGACCAATATTGTGATTAGTAGTTTTTTTTACTCTTGAGATTTAGTGCTATTCATGTATTGAGCATGCACACATGCACACACAGAATCAATCACAGCTTTTCATGTTTTATTTTCACAGTATAAATAACATTCAAATGCATGCTGCCAATCAGATTACTATAATTTTATGTGGCTGTGGGTTTTGAATATCTACATGCAGTGATTTAGATTACTTAAAATATACATGATACTTAACTTGTGACAAAACAGCAAATGCAAAGGATTCAATTTTTATTTAGTCTTCCAATTTCTACAGTTTGTTTTTTAGAACCAAGTTAATATTGTATAGCCTTAACACTCAGAGAAAAGATGTGCTTTTGTTTGAGGTTTTACATATCTGCTGTAGCTAGGTATTATGCCATTTACAGTGATGTGCTCTTTTATATGTAATTTCTACAGCGGGCAAAAGGGATAGAGCTGGAGGGGAAAGGTAAGATGCATTTATAAAACAGGATTTTATCAATGTAATTTAAACATCTTTTGGATTTAAAACATCAACTAAACTTTTCTGGAATTATGCTGCATCCCCAAACTTGCATCCACCTTGGACATGGCATATTTGCAGCATGGTCCAAGCTTAAAACAATATATATTTAATTTCCCCTTCTCCTGAAAGGGCTGCTTTTCTGCGAACAGGTTCCTAACATCAGCAACTTTGACATTTAGAGAAGGCCTCACCCATCCAGCTAGAAGTGAGTTTTGAGAACAATGAAGTTGAATCCAGCTCTGCTACACAAATGTGCAAGTATCACGAACTACACTTTTTCAGCCTTTTTTTTTGTGGAGAAATCTACAAAAGAGATCTGCAAGATCACTTTGGGAACAGAAATGGCATTAAAAAAAAGGAAGTATGACTTCACGTATCCTTTCTTTCCCATCATTCAGAGCCCAGAAGAAAAGAAGAAAAGAACATTAACTAACAAAAGCCCATTGGCCCCCATTCCCACCACCGTCCCGTTTCCCCACGCTCTGGCTGCTGGGCTCTGGCATTGCACTGCACGGGGGCACCCACCGCCAGCAGCAACCCTTTGATCCCCCGCTCGCCCTCCCAGAACAAATCCTGGCCAGCACAGGCAGTGAACCAGTGACATCTGCCAGTTCAGTGCAGTTTCTCTCCCCTTTTTTAATCGCTGTGACATGTTTAGAAGCCCTGTGTGCCAAAGCATGCACTGCATACAGCAATTTTTCCCCATTCCATATGCCTTGGCACATGTCCATCAAGAAAGGAACACTGATCATGCTGCAGCTGGATGCTTCAAATGTGGACAGAATTGAACAGAATTTGAAGATGGAACTTGTGGAAAGTTCACTGCTTCCAGGCCATGCAGAAAGCACTTTCCTCTTTCTCTCATGACCTGGATGCCAGTAGTTTGTGTCTAGCTGTAGGTGTCCCTGTTCATTGCAGGGGAGTTGGAACAGATGGCCTTTAAAGGTCCCTTCCAACTCTAAAGATTCTATGATTCTATGATATCAGAGCACCTTATTCCACTGCATTAAGAATACATGTCTGCATTTTTCTTATTATTACTGAGGTCTTATGGGTCCCTGGTTCATATGTCAGTAGAAGGCTAGATTAAAAGAAATAAAATCCTGGAGGAAAATCACAACTTTTCTTTATCCATCTGTTTTCATTCTTAGTTCCTTAAAAAACGAAAAAAAAAAGGTCTGGGATTTGTGGCCTATTATGTACATTTCAAGGTTTTAGAAATGCTGCATTCTGTTTGGTGATGAGTAAAAATCTAGATAGTGTGCCTCAGTAATTGTTTCTATGCCTATTGCTTTCAACTGTACCGATGAACCTTTAAACCTGCTGGTGAGCATGCTGAATTTGATAGAAACACAAATATTTTCACACAGTCATCACTTGCTAAGAATGTAGTATAAGGGGGTGAAAAAGAAAAATAAAAAAGACTCCTGCAAAAACTGAGCAAAATACAGTAATGAATCTGTGAAATCAGAAGAGTGGACCCGCTGCAGAGATCATGTTTGCAAATAGACCCCTCCTGTATTTGCTTTGCTATAATGTCCCTTTCATGTTTACTCTTTATAAATAGTCAATAGAAAGAATTTGGCAGGAATATTTGCAGAAACATGATTTTTTAAGGAAATATTGCAAAATATTTGCAGGTAGCAAATTTTAGACTTGGAGTTTGACCACTTACAAGCAGAGCTGTGTTCTAGACCTCGTTTTCATCCAGTCAGGGAGTAGCTACTCCTGCTTCAAAGGTATTTTTCACTGTTTGAGGATATTCTAGTTAAAGAGTGTCTGCAGATTTGATGACCTGAGCCTCGTCTTTGCCCAGATGCAGCCTGATAGTGGCAAAGGAACCTCAGTGAGTTTTATCTCCCTCTTCCATCTTCAAGAAATGTGCAGCCCCTCCCAAGAAAAATGTGGCTGGGTGTCTAGATCAGGCCCAACCTACTTCACCAAAAACAGCCTCTGCTGCATTTTGAGCTTTGGATTCGTGAAGAGTCTAAGTACATGGAATTACTTGCAGAAATTATACTGCAGATTTTAAAATAATATGTCAAAAAAAAGTGATGTAGATTGAAGGGATTTGTTAAATTACTTCAGCATTTATTTACACAGCCCTTAAAAGTAGTTAACATTTATAATCTTATACTTAGAAATGAAATATTTAAATATATATTTAAAGCTTCTTTCCTGAGACCTCATAAGCTGTGTTTCAGTCTGGAGAGACTTTCTACAGCAGACTTATAAATCCCTGTAAATAAGAGATTTTAAAAGGAAAATCTGACAGACTTTTATCTGTATGTAGCACCAATCGTTTCCATGGAAAGATAATGTTCTTGTCTTTCACTTTTTCCCCTGTTGTTATCCCTAATTTCAGCCTTTTTGTCTGTTTGTTTTCAGTCACTGCTTTTGTTCATTCAATGACCTCTGCGTATATCAGATGGGGGCTCTCAACGCTCCAAAAGCTCTAGGGATACCACAAGCAACATTACACTCAGGCAGCAGCACAGCTTTTTCTCCATGGGTAGCAATGGAATATGGTTATATGGATTTATGCAGAGGAGAGACAGAAAATGTTTGGTGGATGTTTGTAAGGGCACCAGTGCACAGAGGTCAGCACAGCTGGGAGACAACAGGAGAACTGCAGCAGGAAACAGCCAGGGCTGAAGACTTATCCCAAGGCCAAAAACAAAAACAAAAACTGGTAAGTTGAGAGATAAAAAGTATCACTTCTGCTGCTTTTCAGCCTCTGAGGATTGTTCATTTGCTGCTGTTGAAGTCTCTCCGAGCTCTCTGACTATGGGCGCTGAGAAGCAGTGTTAAGACACATACGGTGACTTAGGACAGGACAGGTTCTTTATCTGAGTTCCCAATTTCTGAGCAGCTCTGTGCAGCCCAGCGGCAAGATGTCTGCAGCTCTTTGTCTCCTAGCCCTCTCATCCTCACCAGCACAAACAGCAGCACAAGATCAGATGTGCCAGCAGGCAGCCAGCTTAAGGCTGCAAATATCGTTCAATTAATATGGTAAGCTGCTTGCTGCACGCCAAAAAGCATAATAACATATGATAAGGAAAGAACAAAGGTGTATTAAAAAAAAATCACAGAAATATAAGAAATCTGTTTTCTAGTGGAACATTTCAGCTTGGGTAGTACAGCGTGATATTGCTTCATTTTTATTTTTTCCAGTCCTGAAGTTAGCAAATGGTATTTACAGATACGGAAAGAAATGCTGAGATCTAAACTAGCACAATGTCAGCTGGGATTTATGTTTTTCAAGACTGTCCTGAGTTGACCTGTGTCCAAGTTTTCTATTAACCGAATGGCCAAAGTTCACAGGGGTCTGGGTATGCTGAGAATTTATTTTGGACCATCTTTGGTCCTGCTTGATTTTATTTCTATTTTCAGACAGGCACAGAAAGTCTATACAGATGATAGAGTCGAGCTACATTTATTATCATTCTCAGTTATCAGTTCACAGGAGGGACAATTCAGTGATTGCTGGCTGAAATATAAGCCTCGTATATGGTTTTTTTTTTTTCCTTTTTTTTTCCCCCTCTCTAGCTCTAAGGAAAGTGAAACTGTGCCTTTTTTCTAGCTGACTCCTCCCGAGGTCAGTTGCAAATTTTACTGTTCTTCTGCCTGCCAAAGGTGATGAGGGAAGTTAAAGGTGGCATCTCTCACAGTAGATGTTGATCCCATGTCCATTTAAAAACTTTGTAGGATTTCTGCCAGGATATGGGTAATTAGACTCCATCTTGATTAAGTACTTAATGTAAGTTTAAAAGTGCAGCCTAAATCCCTTTTCCTCAAATCGTAGTGCTACAATGAGGTATAGTACTCTTTTTATTCCCAGACCTCTGCTACTCTCAGACACTGAACAGCTGGTATATTTTTTCCCTGAAATGGGTGAAGTGCTTTCTTCATTTACAAAATTGTAAAAGCTTTTGGACTGCTACGATGAATGGGATGCACAAGTGCAGCACACTGTAAAAATAACAAAGAAAAGAAAGTACCTTTTATGTTCTCTTTAAACCCAGAGCTTCCCTGTGTGCTCTGAACCTGCAAGTGCTATTGACTGGGAGATCAAGGTGCCGAGCCTGCCAGTGATTAAGCACTTTGTATTTACTGGTATCCCACCAGCTAATCAATTCTCCCAGCCCTCGATGTTCATTCCTATTGCCCATTAGACCTATTATGCTTCACAGTCTCCTGTCATCATTTAAATATCAGACAGTTCAGTCTGTGGCCTGTTCTAAAATTTTAGGTAACCAGAAAGCAAGACGTTAGCACAGAAAAGAAAATCCAATGGTATTTCCTAATAATTTAATTTCCTAAAATTAGAAAGGCAAAATAGATCTAAAAGATTAGATCACAATTCCATTCTTGAAGAGTCCCGATAAATTATATATTATTATATACACCTACAGATAGTGCATATACCCACTGGAGTCAGTCTCCATTTTTGTCCCATATACTGATTCCTCCCATTTACTGATACCTGTAGTTGCTTCAAGATAAAATTGATGTGGCTGCACTACAACTCAATTTCAAAGCAGGGGATACTGAGGGAAGTATATTTTGCAAGGCACTTGCAGGTTTAGTCCAGGATGACACCTGCTGACTGCGCTTTTCAAAGTGGGATTTGCCCTAACTATCAGGCAGCTGGCCCATTCAGGCATTCAGATATATAAGAAAAAGTGATTTCTGACATAATTTTCTCTTTTCTCATTTAGGGTTTGAACGTAACACTGGGTGTGGATTGCTCATTTATGTGTGACCTTCTGGTTGGGCTAGGATGTGGTGCTAACAAAATCCATAGCATTCAAAGGTATTGCTGAGTAGACCCCCAGCACTTTAACCAAGGCTAGTAATCACCAGTATCGAAATTGTTGTTATGTGGTTAAGGAGATGGTGTCAAGAAAAGGACAAACAAAAGAAAGGTGAGTGCCTTACTCATCAGTAAAAATGGGTAGTTGCTGGGGAAGCATGTGAAACACCAGCAGTAAGAGCAACTGTGAACCTACTTATTCCTCTATCCATGCAAGAGCCTGGGAAAAATGGGTGTCTTCTGCTACTGTTGGTCAGGGAAAGCAGGGCTACCTCAGCAGCATTTCTCAGCAAGGCAGCATGCCTATCTTCTGTAGTTTAATTTATTTTATTCTTCTCAGCATGGCAATTCTTGCTAATCTGGTGAAAAACCATGAACTGGGTACAGAGATTTGGTTCTTGCTATTCAGCTGTCTCTCACTGCTGAAACCAGGAAGAGATGAGGTATAAGCAGTAAAATTCAAGGCAGTAAAGGGTGGCACCTTGGCAGGAAAGCAACTGCTAATTCAGCAATTCCAGCTCTGAAATTACTAACATCTTAGTCAGATGATAACTTGTACTTAGTTGAATGGGCAGATCAGCAAGATGAAAGGTGGTGAAGCTCTGCAATAGCTTTGATGTGGTGCTTTTTACACAGGCTCTTTTGACGGTAGTGAAAAATGGCATAGTGCAGTCATTTGGTGAACTGGAATCTAATAACATGGGATACAAGACGGGATATTTATTTTTTAAGGATTTTGTTTCTGGGACAGACACAAACTGTAATGAAATCTGTTGTGAAATTCTACAACGGAGTTCTGGACTTCAACCTTGATTCTTTTACCTGACACCAACCAATTAGAATAATTACATCTTAAGTTCAGGGAAAAATGAGAGAGTGAGGCATTTTGTGGCATTTGTTTTACTTAAGTGTTTCACATACCTGTTTTGGCCACCATTTCAGCATAATATGACTGATCATATATTGGGTGCCTGCAAGGTAAAAGCTACAGGATACGTGCTTTTTAGTTTCTGCATATCTTGTGCAAATACTACTGCTAGTGACTTTTGTAATGATGTTCAAAACTAGTACTTAGCATTTGCTCCTCTCTGTCATAGAATCATAGATTCACCAATGTTGGAAAAGACCTCTAAGATCATCCACTCCTACCACCAATATTTCCACACCAAACCATGTCCCTTAGCACCACATCTAAATGTTTCTCGAACACCTCCAGAGACAGTGACTCAATTACCTCCCTGCACAGCCCGTTGCATTGCCTGACCACTCTTTTGGAGAAGAAATTTTTACTAATATCCAACCTGAACCTCCCCTGGCGCAATTTGAGGCCATACCCTCTTGTTCTATCAGTGTTACCTGGGGGAAGAGGCTGACCCCCACCTCACCACAACCTCCTTTCAGGTAGTTGTAGAGAGCTACAAGGTCTCCCCTGAGCCTCCTCAGCTGCTCATCATAAGATTTGTGCTCCAGATCCCTCATCAGCTTCATTGCCCTTCTCTGTACACACTCCAGGGCCTCAATGTCTTTCTTATAATGAGAAACCCAAACTGAACACAGTACTCAAGGTGCTGCCTCAGCAGTGCTGAATACAGAGGGACGATCACTTCCTTGCTCCTGCTGGCAACGCTATTTCTGATACAAGCCAGGATGCCATTGGCCTTCTTGGCCACCTAGGAACACTACTGGCTCATGTTCAGCCAAGCATCAACCAACACCCCCAGGTCCATTTCCTCCACACAGTCTTCCAGCCACTCTGCTCCAAGCCTGTAGCATTGCCTGGGGTTGTTGTGGCCAAAGTGCGGGACTCAGCACTTGGTCTTGTTGAACTTCATCCTGCTGGCCCCAGCGATCCAGCCTGTCCAGATCCCCCTGAAGGACCTTCCTACCTCCAAGCAGATCAACACTTCCTCCCAACTTGGTGTCATCTGCAAACTTACTAAGAGTGCATTCAATCCCATCATCCAGGTCATCAATAAAGATATTGAACAGGACAGGCCCCAGTACCAACCCCTGGAAAACACCACTTGTGGCCAGTCATCAGATGGATGTGACTCCATTCATCACCACTCTCTGGGCCCGGCTCTCCAGCCAGTTCTTCTCCCAGCAAAGAGTGTACCTGTCCAAGCCATGGGCTGCAGCTTCTCCAGGAGAATACTGTGAGAGACAGTGTTGAAGGCTTTGTTGAAGACTACATTGACAGCCTTTCCCTCATCTACCAAGCACGTCACTTGATCACAGAATGAGATCAGCTTCATTAAACAGGACTTGCCTACACCTGGGCATAGAGCCCTGACCACAGGTCTCTGGCTGTGACCATCTAACCAATTGTTTATCCACTGAACAGTCCAGCCTTCAAATCCATACTTCTCCGATTTAGAGATAAGGGTCTGGTGCAGGACTATGTCAAAGGCCTTGCACAAGTCCAGGTGGAGGACATCAGTTGTCCACCGATGCTGTCATTCCAACACAGAAGGCCACCAGATTGGTCAGGCAATATCTGCTTGGTGAAGATACGTTGTCTGTCACAGATCACTTTGCATGTGCCTTACATATCTTGCATGTGCCTTAACATAGCTACCAGGAGGGTCTTTTCCATGATTTTCTCTGGCATAGAATGGATGCTCACTGGCTTGTAGTTTCCTGGATCTTCCTTTCTAAAAAATGTGAGTTGGTGTTTCCCTTTTTCTAGTCACTGGATACCTCGCCTGACAGACACAACTTTTTGCATATGATGGAAAGTAACATGACAATTACATCAGCCAGTTCCTTCAGGACACTGAGGTGCAAATCATCAGGCCCCATGGAATGGATACATTCAGTCCCATCAGGTGGTCTTGAATTTGCTCTTTGCTTACAGTGGGAGGGATTTTGCTCCCCCAGTTTCTGCCTAGAGGTTCAAGGATGTGAGATTTGGGAAGCCTGATTGCCAGTGAAGACTGAGGTAAAGAGCTTCTCGAATACATCAGCCTTCTCTATGTCTGTTGTAGCCATTTCCCCCTTCTCGTTTATCAGAGGATGTACACACTCCTTGGCCTTTCTATTCTGACCAATGTACCTGTAGGACTCATTCTTTTTCACATCTGTCACCAAGTTCAGTTCCATGTGTGCCTTGGCATTCCTGATCCTATTTCTGCACATCCAGACAGCCTCCCTATATTCTTCCTGGGTCACACTTCCTTGCTTCTACTGTCTGTACATGTCCTTCTTTTCTCTCAGTTTGACCAGCAGGTCCTTGTTAAGCTATGCCAGTTGCCTGTCTCTTCTGCTTGATTTCTTACGATGGGAGAGTGGAGTGCTCTTGTGCTCTCACAAAGGTGTCCTTAAAGAGCTGCTAGCTCTGTTCTGTTCATTTATCCCTAAGCACAGTTTCTCCTGCAGCTCCTCGTCAACAGGATCCCCTTGATCAGGTGGCCTGTAGTACAGCCCAAACACCAGATGTCTTTTATCTGTTGGGTCCCTGATTTTAACCCGTGAGTTCTCAACCTGATCATGGCTGTTTTTCAGAGGTAGCTTTTCAGAATCTATCCATTTTTTAAGATAGAGGGCAGCTCCTCTGCCCCTCCTGCTTTGCCTATCCCTTCTAAAAAACTTGTAGCCCTTAATCATGGTATTCCAGTTGTGTGGTTCATCTGCCATGTTTCCACGACAGCAATTAAGTCATGACTTTCTAATTACACCCTGGCTTCCGTTGCTTCCTGCTTATTTCCCATGCTGCGTGCATTGGTGTAGAGGCACTTCAGCTGGGCTACTGGCCATGTTACCTTCTTGGAGGAACCCTCACAAATTCCCTCAGTGACAAATCTGAGGCTTTTTTATGCTGTTTCATAAAGCGACAGTATTCCCTGGCTCTTCTCTGTCACACAGAAGTACAGCTCCTTTCTCCATCAAATCTAGTTTAAAGCTCTGTAGGTTGCTGGTGTTTTCTCATGGACATTTAATTTTGATACAATGCCTAAAAAAACATGCTGCCAGCCAGCTCCCCCTAGAAAATGGTGTGGTGAATGTATTAAAAAATGTAAGCTCCTGAAATGGACCTCAGGACAGCCAATAAATACTGGATGAGCACATCTCTGTGCAAAACATCTTTCTTGTAGCCAAGTCATGCTCTCTATTGAGCTATAGGTAGCAGATGGCTCTGGAAAAAAAGCATATTGGGCAGAATGCCACAGGGCATTATTAAATTCTTCAGCTCACAAAAAGATTCACATGAATTGCTTTTCCCTACTTGGGTCGTATAAACGGCAGTGTGTGACTACACACAAGGAAACTCAACTGAAAATTCTAGGGCCATCAGATAGCTAGAAAGTATTATCTCTAGGAAAACAGCTGGTGGTTATGAGTTTTAGGTTATCCAATTGATTCACTGTCGTACGTCAAAAAAATAAATAAATAAATAAAGGCAAAATGCCCTAAAACGTCTTCTTGCATTTAAGAATGTTGCCTTTGTTGTTGCAAAGACATTACTGTATAATGAGGAAGCACTTATAGAGTACAATATAACAATAATTTGTGTGTGCTAATATGCTGGTGAGCTTTGACTTATCAAAGTAGATCTTATAGTCAGCTTTGAGTACGAGTGCATCAGAGCACATTTGATCTGACTCACCAGTTTGATCAATTGATTGCAGAATAGATCAACTTAGACTGTGTACCTACCTTCGGCCAGGTGGCACTCCACTTGCAGTCTCTGTTTTTACTGGCATTTATTTATTTCACTTATCTTTTTAAATTTCTGTGATTCTACCTTTGTTATGTTTGTAATAATAATAATAATAAATATTCTGAGGATCTGAGAAAAAATTCTGCGTCACTGTCTTCTTAGTAGAGAGACATTTAAAATGGTTGTGGTTTCTTCTGAATTGTGCAGAGGACAAATCTCACATTGAAGCCCTTCAGCATCCAATATATTTGTTCCTATTCACATTTATATTCACGTTTACACGTAGTCAAGCTTATCTGGCAGCACTTTATCTTCTTTTTTTTTTCCCCAGTAATTTCTAAGAACTTGCTGCAGGTCTTTCACCAGTACTATAGTTTAAGGACAAATCTATTTTATGACATTTCAGTCTTTTTCTTTCTCAACCAGAACTAATAATGAAACTGTAGGTGACCTGGATAACAAAAGTAAGGGGGAAAAAATGGTAAATACTGTATGAAATAAAACATTAAATTTAGAAGGAAACCATGTCCTGATATGGTAGTGACTGTTTCTCTCAAACCTGATTGTGAATAAGCATACTTTGGAAAAGTCTGGACTTAAGGCACTAAGTAGCACCTTCTCTGAGCAAGTTCTTTCACTCATTCTTATGCCAATATATTGAAAGTAGTGCCTTAAATAAAATCTTCAAGAACATGTAATCTCAGTACTTTTTTGATGATAAACTGCAAGCCTTTAGCTAAATACTTGAAGTTCTCCCTACCTTCAAACAAACAAACAAAATAACTAACTAACTAACTAAGAAAAAGCAAACCAAAAACAAACACTCTGTTCTGATCTCTTCAAACTAGGGATTGTTTAGAGCCAACATCCTAATTAAGGTATTTATGCTCTGGAACATATGGTCTTAGAGACTGATGTCTGAAACACTGGAACGAAGTGACAGAGGGAAATTACATGAAAATGCAATTGAAATTCTCATGTGTTTGTTGTCTGAAACCAAGGAGCAGAACAGGAATAGATAGTCACACTGCAGAGTAGAGAACTCCAGTGTCTGCAGCTTAGTATAGAAATATCACAGTTTTTACAAATAAAATCAAGTATTTTTGTGAGGTTAGCACCATACATGAGGAATTGTTGAGAGGAAAAAGCAACCTCATCCTAGAGAAGGGCCTCAAATAGCAAGGAGAACTGCAAAGAAAGCTCTGAAACTGTTGTGGTATAACCTATCAGGTGGCTGAGCATCACACAGTCATTCGTGCACTCTCCCCTTTCCCAGTGGGATGGGGGAGAGAACTGAAAAAACAAAGCACAACTCGTGGGTTGAAATAAAACTATTTACTAAGACAGAGAAAAGGAAAAGGGTAATAATTATGACAATTATATATATATGTGAATGTATATAACAAGTGATGCACAAGCAATTGCTCACCACCCCATGACCAATGCCCAAGTTGCCCCCTGAGCAGTGAAAGTGAACAAGATGAACTCCCACCCCCTTCAAAATTCCTTCCGCTTGATGTCGTATGGTATGGAATTTTTGCCAGTTTAAGTCAGCTGTTCTAATTCTGTCCCCTCCCAGCTCCTTGGGCCCTTCTCTGCAAATGGCCTTGGCTCTGTACAGCACTGCTTAGCAGCAACTATAAACATCAACACTGTTTTTCTCCTAGAACCAAGATGTAGCATCATACCAGACACTTTGAAGAAAACAATTCTGTCCCAGTTGAAACTAAGGCAGAAACAATGATCGATCATTAAAGCAAAATAATTAAACTCAAGCTGAGGAAAAAAGAAAGCTAAAGAAATGTAGAGGGCCAAAGCACTGCAAAAGTACTGCAAAAAGATATTTTAAAAAAAAGTCTAAATGAAAAAATGCATATGTATATGTTTCCCGGTGAGAAACAGCATCGTTTTCTGTCTTAATACTGGTGCTAACTCAGAAGGATACTTGTCGAAAGAGTTTATAGAGGTTAACAGCCAGAAATGCCATTTGTTGCTGGGCAGCAGAGTAACTCAGACTATGGATTTATTTGATCACAAAACAATACATTTTGAGAGAGGGCCCTGTCTAGCATTCCAACAGACTGGAAAGATATGCCACAGAAATAAACACCCAAAAATATAGCTGGCCCCCCTGCTGGAGTCCCCCATGCACAGAGTTCCATTGGTTCTAATGAAGACTGCAAAAAGTACTGGCAAGCATGCAGAAAAGAGGGAGAATATGGGAAAGACCACCATGTATGAAGAAAGGGCACAATGTAACCAAGCTTTGTCTAACGTACTAGCTTCAACTACAAACACCCCAGCAAAACAGCTCTTCTAGTATAGATTTTATACATAAAAGCTCTGTGCCCTTTCCTTTCAAAACGCAAAATGTCTGTTATGGGGGTTATTCAATTTATATGCAGCATCCTACACTCATCATCGTGCCAAAAGACACAGTCTGGGTGCTGGGATATTATGGTAATGCTGATATTAAATAAGGATAAAATTTCTTTCACATGCTTTGTCTGTGGCACCGTTTTGCTGGGAGTGAACAGAAAGCACTATGCAAGAACAAGTTTCACCAAGTCAGGATCAACAGCTGCTGCTTAAAGAATGCTAAATAAATTTAGTTATTGAGTAGCAGAGATCAGCCAATTTTCTCTCTCTCCCACAGTCTTGCTGTCGGTCTTTGTGTTCTGGATAGGCTTTCCTCTGCTGTAAGACTCAGGATTTTGCAGGATTTTCTAAAAATAGATTTTGTTCTGTTTCACGTGTGTCAGGAAGCAGGATTATACGTGTGAAACTCCATTACGTGAGGATAACTTTCTACAACTTTCTCCTGAGAAAATGCCTTAAAAGTTTCTAATGCAGACATCAGTTTTGGGTGTATTAAATTGAAAACCCTAAAACTTGAAGCCTCCAAAGACAGCTAGATGTGATGCCTGTTAACTTGAGGAATGAAGTCAAGATGAGAAGCTTGTGGATGGAAATGTAATTTGTATGTCTTTTAAAGGAGAGTAATGCCGTCTGTCACGGCCAATTTTGGGTTGTGCTGATGGAGATAGATCTAGCCAAAACAGGAGGAAGTACCAAAGAAGATCACTGCCAAGTGAAACTGTCCATCCTTTTTTTTTCTGATCATCACTGCCTACTGCATGCATATATTGACTGGCATTTTTTTCTTCCAAATAGACTGAGGTGTTCTGTTTTTTTTTACATCTTCATTTCTGGTGAAAATGTATTAGTCTGAATGGGAGACTAATTCAGGTTCTTAGATTTACCACCTGAAGGGGTCTGCCTTCTCCTCACTGACTCCATGGGGAATCCAGGCAGAATTGCCACAGTATTTGAAGGTTATCCAGAATCCAATTTCACTACAGCATTGCTAGCCACAAGTACCCCATACTCTGAGTGAGATCTTCAAAAATGCCATAGTAAATTTCCAGATTCTTCTAAAAGACATTTGTCATCTGCTACGTGTTTCTGGTGAATCACGTTAGTGAACAGTTTTCTCCCAAAATCCAAGCATAAATATTCATGCAAAAATAACAGATCTTTTTATCTTTTTACTTGAAGAGGGCACTCACTACCTATGTTCTCTTTGCAGGTGTGTAGTGTTCCCTTTTTAGACTTTTCTGTAAATGATTAGTAGCTTCTCCATCCTTTGTTCCTTTCCATATTCTTTGGCACTCTCCTCTGTTTTTAACTGTTCACATCCATTTGTTCTACTTCTTGTCCATATTTCCTTTAATCTCCTGCATGTTTTGACCATAGACAAGGGGAAATCTTTATTAATAAAAGGTGTAGATCACTAGTGTCTGTACCCATGCTGTCCATTTCCCATTATAAGACAGCAGTTCTTGCATAAGAGGCAGCTCTGTTACATCTGAAATTCTTGAGCTCGTTTAGGCAGAAAATTTAAAATCAAAAGCAGGTAAATTAAAGTAAGCAGAATTGACTTGTTTGTAGTTTGGGGAATCATTGCAATTAAACCTTCCAAGTAAGGTAGAAATTCTTGAATATAACATTAGCTCAATTTTTCCTGTTCCACTTCTTTCTCAGTTTCCTGTTGTCACTCTTTTCCTCTTGTGTATTAAATATCCTTTGTGGTTTAAAAGTTGCTTTTACAAATATTTACAGTCTTTGATGTTTTGTATTTGACAGATTAATAACCTCAAACTGTTTAGTGTTCTCCTATCTCTTTAAAAGGTCTCATCAGATGAAATATAATGCACAATATATGTTATGAGCTTGGGAATAAAGAAAAGTAAGTACCATCGGAAGATCTGATTTGCATTAATTCTCTTCAAGTTCAGGAACCAGTGTGTTAAAGAATTTCTTTATTTTTTGTCTTCTTCCCTCCTACCCAAATATTCAAGGAGGAGTGAGAATTATTATTTTCTTTTATTGGGCATTGTGGGACAGGCTCCTGAAGGCATCACTGTAGAACTCAGTTTTGGATGTAGTTGGCCAGCTGGAAATTCCAAGGAATTCTGCTGTGCCTATCTTCAGCTAGGACCATGTTCAGTGCTGTAGCTGAAAAGGTACATGAATTCTCTGACACAGATCATCGTAAAGAGCTGCCATCAGAAGACATGCTGACCTCACTGTGTTAGTTCAGTCAAAAAATGCTAGTTCTTAGAAAAATCTGGGAGGCCTCACAGTGAGGAGAATATGCTATCTAGAGCATGGGAGATAAGCCCTTTGGTGTGACATACCTGGGCTAGTACTGACCAAGCTGTCTCTGAACTCATAGCATGCTGCTCAGGCTATGCACCCAGTGCCATACATTCTTATGCCTTGAGAAGGCAAGGAGGAAGTGAGAGGAGGAAGACCCAGCTAAGTGCAGAAAAGAGACATTTTGATTTAGGGAGATCTTTCAACCCTAAGGGATACTGGAGATGCAGATGTTGCACTGCTATCTAGAAACTTGCATGCTTTACATTTCCATGCACAAATACACACAGACAAGTATTTTTTTTCCTGCGGAGACAGACCAGGGAGCAGGCAGTGTCCCACGGAGGCACCCTGCTGCAGTTGAAGAGGAATATACTGTACATTATCCTAGACAGAACAGCTGCAGCTCTGCTCATTCTTCAGTAATATGACAGCGACAAAATATTTTTGTTTTGGAATAGGCAACCAAAATGCAACGTCTGCAAAGTAAAGCAAATTCTTTTAATTCCTTGTGAGTAGGAGGCAATCTATGCAGTGAATATAACTCTGTTTATGCTGTTGTTTTCATGCATACAAAGACAAAGCACAAAGATATAATTGCAAGGCCTAGCACAGGCAAAATATGGCAGCAATAACACATCAGAGAACTTCATTTTCTGTCATCTACCATCAGTCTATAGGTTTTCCCTCTAAAAAGTGAGCATCACTTCATGATATGTGAAAACAGAAACAATGCTGGTAAGTAACCATTGACTTCAGTGAGTACTGCTTGAAGCCTAACCTGGAGTTCAGTGTCAGTTCTGGAACTTGTTTAATCTAGAAGACGAAAGGCTTAAGAAAGATGTGAAGATAGCCCTCAAAAATATAAAATGATCACTGCAAACAGGGAAAGAATAAATTGTTCTGAGCCAGTGGGGAAAGGAAACCAAGTAATGGGTTTAAGTTCAGCAGAGAAGCTAACAACGCGACTGGCAGGGAACTGTGGAGTTATCACTGCTGCAGATGCCCAAGCACAGCACCAACAGACAGCCCTCAGCAGCAGCAACTCATCCTAGGGCAGGAGTAGGGACCTCCCAAACATCCCTTCCCTCTGTTTTCTCTGATTTCACCCGGTAGACATAAAGCACAGACACTGAATTCAGATGTAAACTTTCGTGCTTGTGTAGGTGTAAGAATCTTATTATGCATGGATGATGGTGAAGAGTGAGGAAAAAATGACAACTGCCTTGCTTGAAATGTCTTAGTTTAGACTTTATTAACCAACTAATTGCTTTGATTGACTTATATCATGTATAAGATGTAACTTCTGAAAAATGGCATTCAAATTCCCCTAAGCTGGGCCTCAATAGCCCAAAACTTGCATACCTACATGACCAAGTACTCCTTTACATGGCCTCTTTGTCGGCTTTGAATCTTTGCTTGTGATTTGTAGATTTCCAGCAGCCTAGCTGCTCCAAGCAGACGGCGAGGACGTCACAGCTCTGGATGTATCCGCGGCATTTGTGCAGGCCACTAAAGAGACACGTATACACCAAGTTCAGGATGTATTCGCCTTACAGTACATGTGCTGAAATGGTGATCTGTACATGTATTCACAGTCTCCTGGGCTCTAGAATCTTTTGATGTAATTGAACATGTACTATAGGCCTGACTTGTCTCGAAAACAGGTTATCTGTATTTCGTGTGTGCACCTGCTTTGAGCTATCCCAGATGCATCAATTTCCCTGAGTTCCCATGATCTGGACAGAAATCCTGAATAGAAATGTGGGAACCCTGTCTATGATATTAGCAGCACTGGGGAAAGAGGAAATGAATATGACACTGTATTAACCTGCAGTACGGGTACACTAAATTGGCTGTTGCAAGCATGGTTGAAGTCATTATTCTTGTACTGGCTGGGCATTAGTTTGTGCATATTAATAGTACTTTAATTCTACAGGTTATATCAAGTTGCATGGGATTACTTTTCTGTTGTTTTCTTTTCTTTTCTTTTCTTTTCTTTTTTCTTGTTTTGTGCCTTTTCCTGACTTTCCAGATGTGAGATCGATTGCAGTCTGATTGTCAGGCCAGTCCCAGCTCTCCACCCTGCTAAAGAAAGAGGTTATTGAACATATATCCCTTTTTGCCTTCTAGGTGCTAGGCTTCTGGCACTATGAAAGGTGAAAGAGAGCATAAATAAGGAATATAATTTGTATTTCCTTATTAATACTGTATCTCTGCTATCATTTGTCACCTTCTTTGTTACTGTAAGTGCTGTGCAGAATCTCATTAGTGGTCATGCTTTCTGGTTTCTGTTCTCTATTTTAAATCTGTTTCTCATTTCCTGGCTGTTAGTTTTAGCTTGAGGGTTGTTTTAATTTATGGTATTGTCATTCTGACTCCTATTTGTGGTGTGAGATGATGGTGTGTATGCATTTCTAAGAGTTCTTGTAGCTTTCCACATTCATGTAATTCTTTGTTTCAAGGACTCCCAAGTTCATGTTATTTTGCATAATGTCATTCTTGTCTGGATAAAAATTACTGCACTTTTAAGCATCAGTAAAGGCGATTATCATCTGATTTAGAGTATTTTGAGGTTTCCATTTCAAATGGAATTTTTTGACACTGGGCTTTTTCTGTGCCAGTGAATGAACAATTAAACAGCTGCACAGACTTTATTGAGGATCTTTCAAGAATATTTCCTTGTAATCTACAGGGCAGTGCTTTTGCAGGGAGAGTTCAGAACATTCAGGCCCAGATGGAGAATGGAAGTCAGTAGCAATTGGGTGCTCTTCTTCACTGTATTCAGAAAGAGAGTATTTGCCATAATGCAAGATAAATTATTTTGAGAAATTGGTCCACACTTTCTTTTTGTGTTTTGGAATTACAGTTGAGTAGCAGCTATGTTTAGCTTTAAAAAGAGAGAGCTGTATTCCAGGACTGCTAATCCCTAGCATTAAAGAAATCATAAATTCCTCTTCCCAAGCACAGACATGTCTTGAAGTCACAAGGTCTTATGAAATACTGGAGGAAAAAGAAAAAAAAAATTATTCCATATTTGACTTCCTTGGTTTTGAGACTTATAATTACATGATGATATTTTATTCCACAACCACATGAGATGAATATATAGTCAATTTTAATGATACAAATACACAGGTTCTAAAGCTCCAGCAGTTAAAAAAGAGCCAGGTATTTCAAAGATATCAGAAATTTGGTGATGCTGACATCTCTGATATTTTTTCCTCTTCTTCATGTATTTAGTAAAATTGTGTTTCTGTCCTCTCATTACAGATCACAGTTTATGAATTTAAATTTCATAGCACATGTCCATTTATCTTGGCTGTTCTTTTAGATATTAAAAAAGCTTTTAGGATTTTGTCCCTGATGTGTTTCCAGAGAAGAATGGACAACTAGTCCATGTAAAATCTGAAACTCGCCTCATGAGCTGCCTGAAGAGATGAAGATCAGTACTTAATATATATGCAGCAATGTACATGTTTAAGTAAAGTTAACATGACCTTAGCTTTGATGATTGTTCATAAGTGTTCAGAAGAGGTAATGCAGAGTTTGAAGAGTGCTTCTGAACATCAGGCTATCTTTACTTGTGCATTTAAACACTCTTGCTGGGAAATACGACTCCATGGGATTGGTCCAAGAATTGGGTAGTTTTTCTAGAGTGGATCTGGCCTGGTATGTATGTTTAAGAGTATCTTGCCTTGCTTTTAAATGTGACAAAATCATAGATGTTGTGTTCATATACTTATTAAATATTGACTTTCCTGATATTTTTCCTCCAGATTGATGTTCTTTCTTACTTAATCCATTTCAAACCCTATTTTGTATGCATAGTGGTTGGTGGTGCAAGAGCGCTGAAATGTATTAAATACTAAATAGTGAACTAAGTTGTCTAAAACTGCAAAGTCATGAAATGCCAAGACATTTTTTCTTGGGTTAGATAAATTGAATTTTGATAATAAAATATTTTGCAGTAAAGAAATTTATGAAATATTGAGAACTAAGCCTTCTTTTAAATTCAGTGTTTGCTGACTTTGGGGATCTCACATAGGCCAATGTAACCCAATTAAATAATCCTTTATTTGCATTAATCAATGGTTTCATAAATAAGGATGAGACAGAGCAATATTTTGAACTAGGGGAACCCATGAGAATAGAGGAGCAAATGCATTAACTTCTTTAATTAAAAAGAGAAAAAAAAAGGAACTTAATTGCTGACACTGTCTCTTCTGACCTGTATAGCTAAGAAAATTTGCTGCATGAGATGGCAGGCCATAGTGAAAGCTGCTAATCGGGAATGCTGGAAACTCTCAATGCGGGAGTCATCTGTGAAGTCACTCATACAGTCTGTGAGTAGAAGCTTGGACCCGGGAAGAGAAGATTAATTCCTCAAGTCACAGAAGTGTTCTGAGGGAATGACAGAGTTACTGATCAACAAATGTGTTCAGTTCATATCTGCTCTTTAGAGGCTTGTTTCTCCTCCTGGCTGGGAATGTTTTATTGTAGATATCTGACAATTCTGCTGTAATGACACAGATACATTGCTAAAGGAAAAAAAAAAAAACATTAAAGGGATGACAAACTAAAAACCTTGAGCAAAACTGTGATTTAAAAGACAGTTAGAAGGCAAGAAATAATCCCAAAAAAGACAGTTTTCAAAGTCCATTAAAGATTCTCACATTAAACTGTAGCCAAGAGAATTCAGATTCATTCCTGCTATGGAGAATCTCCAAGAACGGAATGTGACCTCTATTATTATCATTAATAATAATAGTAATAATAATATTATTGGATCTACTGAGCATTAGTTTCTCCTGCTGGCTATATAGAAGCCTTTGGGAATCCATGCTGCTAGAATGAAGCCTATGATCATTAACTGAAGGACCTGATCATAAAAGGGATTCTTATCTAAGTCATAGGGCCTCTATTGCATGGGGCTTTCCTTGGAAGAGAAAAAAAATAGGTAAGAAAAGAGACATTCCAGAAGCTAATTTTTTACTAATCAGTCTCTGAACAGTCCTGACTGCTTCCTTGACAATCTTTTTGATCACCTCCTTCTAGCCTTTCTCTTCTTCCCCTACTCCACCTGAGATACATTCTATATCTCACATTGTCTTCCTTGCTTCCTCATTTTTCTTACCACTGTCTTTTCCCATCCGTTTCACTTTCCATCTCTCTGTTAAGTATTCCACTGCTTCTCTACCCCTTCCTGTCCCTTTGCCAAGAAAAAAAAAAAAGGGGGTTGGGGGGAGGAATGCCTACAATATAGCACACAAACCTTGGATTACATATGGTGCCATTTAACTGCTAGCTATCATGGACATGGGGTGGGGGAATTCCTACTTCTCCCACCCTGTATCTGTCATGTTAGTGTTGACAGAAAGCCTGCTGGACAGGTGCAACTACTGCTAGATGTTTACATGCTGTTTAGCACAAAGGCAGTCACACACTTCATGGCTGTTCATTAGGTGCTATCACAACAACCATAATTAATACCATGATGAATCAGTTGACCATAATTTTATGTCTTATGTGGCTTGCAAAAATGAACACATTCAAAATTCACAGAATGAATTATTAAATTGGTCCATGATTACTTTGAATTTGTAATTTCTTTCTAAGACAAGAAAATTTAAATAATCCATTTAGTCATCGTTGTTACATATTAATTCACTGTTTGGTGAGACTCTAGGCAGGCTACCATGTTAGGGTCATTTAAACTACTGTTTTCATTAATGATTATTATATCCACTCCTAGAATGTATGCAAATGAAGGTTAGTATGAATTTGTCAGAATTATCTTAACTTCATTTCATTTGTCAGGCATAGCGAGCTCATTTCTAGTTCACTGTTTTGGGAAAGCTTTTCTGCATTTGTTTCTTTAATTTCATTTTGCATGCAGGGCTGGTCATTTCTGCCCACGCTTCCCATGGGGGTTTTGTTTGCACTTGAAATTGCCTCTGATCATAACACTGCACTTCAAGGCCTGCATGTATATTTCTTTGTGTGATTGTGTACTATCCATGCATGTGTATATATATACATATATACAGTATGTGTATACAGTGTGTTACTACATCCTTTTAAGAAAATAGTGTAAATTATTATGAAAATAAATTCTTCAAAATTCACCATGTAAATTGAAGAGCAGAAAATATTCTCTCTCCAGAGTATGTCAGTCTGCACAGAAAGCAGAATTGATAGAAAAAAAAGAGGAAATCTCTATGGATTTGTTTTATTCCTTTTTACATAAATATAAGATAAAGGATAAAGAGAAACGATAATTAGGACAACACAGTTGTTCCTTGCAGCCATATAAAAACATCAGAAATCATTAAACATGATCTTGTGATTTATTGCACACATGGAAATTTGTAGCTGTCTTACTGATGAATTGACTATAGAAGGGCTGGTGATAACAGTGATATTTGGCTGACAGCTTTTCTTATGTACTTCTTCCTCTTCCTCACTGCTGGGTTCATAGAATGAAGAGAAACACTGGATTTTACGACAATTATAATGTTCTCGTTACCTTTCCCCCTTCCTTTCCTCTCTCCATCTCCTGATGAAAAAGGGCAAGTTAACACTAAAACAAAAAGGTCTTCCTTTATGCTGGCAGAAGTATCGACGCATCTGACTTCCTGATCAACCTCAAATGCTACATCTTTCCTTCAACCAGTAACTTTGTGGATACTACTCCTAATCTGTTTATACAGAATAATAAATTTATCCATGTGTCTGGTATCCAAATGAGAAAGAGAAGTGAAACAATCCAGAAGAAAATAGCCTTGAACAGAGTAAGAGAGCAGGAGATATGAGTTTGCAGAAAGCCAGCAAATCACCAGGGAAAGAGAGGCACAATTCATCCATTTCAAGCATTTAATTCAGTTCTTGGTCTGCCTTGTTACAGAGGATGTCTGGCATCTAGGCAGATGCCTTACCTGTGTGATGCAAGTGAACTAGGGTGCTTTCTCCCATCTTCAGCCTCTTCAAGGATTCAGACCCTACTGGGACTCTATTTGCACTCACCAGAAAACAACCCATCTGGATTTTGTCTTCAAGGTTATCTATAAATTCTATTGTATGCCTTCAACAGTTTTGATGTAAGCTATATAGCAACTCACAGCTATTATTACTGAAATTAAAAGACCCAAACCAGCTTCGTTATTCTGCTTTAAGATATCCAAGTTCTAAAACAGTCAATGTTTTATGAGTTCATAATGGACCAGGTCAAAAGAGCTTTATACACTCAACAAAATTGAAGTACTTCTACTCTAGTTTCCATTAAGGATGTATTTTCCTACAGCTTTCTCGTACACAGTGTTATACATTACATATTTTCCAGAAGTAGGAACTTCATTTCCCTCTGACGTGCAATATTTGAAAGCTGCATCGTTCAGTCTAAAACTGTTCAAATAAGCAATTCCATTTTGAAACAAATTAGAACTCATAATTTCTTGTTGCTCAGTTTGAAGGCATGAAAAAACTTATTAACAATACAATAAATAGCCTCATAATACTCTGTGCAAATTAGATGGCAGAATAGAGGACTTTAACATAAGCCTGTGGAAACTGGGCACCTTCACCTATCCACTGAAAATAATACTCTAATTTACTCAATTTTGATCCCAAATTTTAACCTCAGACAGTCTGAGATAAGAACTAAGTATGGGTAATTTGGAATCAATTTAGCAATTAAAAAAGAAAGAAAGAAAGAAAAATGAAATTAAGAAAGGGAAGAAAATTGGAATATATTTTTAGAATTATATTCTGCTTTTTGTCAGAACAGTTACTACACAGATTCAGAAGAAAACAATTAGATAAGCAGTACAGGTACATCTAAGTGAAAAATGAAAGAAATGAAAGAAGTGATTATAATTTATTATAATTCTGACTAGATAAGTGGGTATTTTTGCTTTAAAATGCAATTTATTTTTTTTTTTACTCACAAGGTCCATTTCAGCCATACTGTAAAAACTTTGAACTAGATTTTTTTTGTTTGCAAAAGAATGCATACATATCCAGACACCCTACTCTGTAATTGTCATCTGAAACTTGTATTGCTTTGATACACAATCATCCACTATGTTCAGCATAATACTTATCAGTTTTAATCTTACAAATTGTCAGACTAAAGCCTGATGATTTCCTTTTCATTTCTGTTGTTTGTTTTTTCAGTAGAGGGTGTGAGTCACTACATTTAAACACTAATCCAAATATTTCCCCCTATCCTAAGTCCATTTTGCTATGTTCTAGTTTTTATTTAAGCTTAGAACTGAAAGCAATGGCTAAACTGAGCTGACTGTACCCAGGAGGTTGTGGGTTGACCTTGGATGGCTGCTAAATGCCCACACAGGTGCCCTCCCACTCCCCCTCTTCAGTGGGAAGTAAATGCTATGGAAATGCTCCTGAGTAGAGTTAAAAACAAGATCACTTACTAACTAGCATCGTGGCTAAAACAGATACCATTTGGGGAAAATGAATATAATTTAATGCTAGTTAAAATGGGTTTGGAAATAGAAAAAAAAAAACAAAACAAAACAGTGAAACACCCTGCTCTCCTACCCCTCCTTTTCCCAGCCTCAACTTCACTCTTTCATATCCAACTCTTCCATCTCCTCCTGTAAAGCAATGCAAGGGGATGGGGAAGGGAGCTGTGGTCAGTCCTTCACAGCTTCTTTTTGCCTCCTCACACTTTTCTCCTGCTCCACTGTTGGTGCTTTCCTGAGGGTGCCATCCTTCAGGATAAATCTGTCCCAGCATGTGTCTTTCAAGGACTGTAGTGGAATTATCTGATCCACGTGGAATACCACCTCCTGTAATCTTGGTGTTTTCTCTGCTGTCAAACACTTTCTGTCTCATCTTCTCCTCTCTCTGTGCAGTGCTTTCTGCTCCCCTCTCCCCAGGATGTCCCCAGGGTGGCTACTGGGCTTCCGCCCTGTTTTGTGCTGGGGCCATTGGAGCCAGCTGTATCAGGCACCAGGCAGCCCTGCAGCCCCCTGCTGCCAGCACCTGCCAACACCTTGGCACCTGCACACAGCAGAATGCTGCCTCTTCATGACTGGGAAATAGTTCACACTATTGTAGGACCATGACTGTGGGAACAATAAATCCTGAATTTGGATGGAATTTGCTGCTCCAGCTGTATGCATACAAGTCAACAGGGCCTGATGGGATTCATCTCAGAGGTACTCAAAGAGCAATCTGATGTCATCAAGAAACCTCTCTCAACTATTTTTCAGTAGTCTTGGGAATCTGGAGAGGTCTCAGTTGAGTGGAACTAACAAACATTGTCCTAGTAGTCACTGGTCACAACCAACATGGCTTCAGTAAGGAAAAGCCCTTTTATGAAAAGCTTTTCCACCTAGCTGACCAAGGGAAGCAAGTAAGTTGATGTAATCTTCCTGAATTTCAGCAAAGTTTTCAATACTGCTTCTCACAGCATCCTTTTGGACAAAATGTTCAGCAAACAGGTAGACAAAAACATTGTTGGGTAGACAACTGTCTGGCAGGTCAGCTTTAAAAGGTTGTAGTAAATGAAGTTACATCAGGCTGGTGGCCAGTCACTGCTGGGGTTCTGCAGGGCTCCATTTTAAGTCCAGCTCTCTTGAATTTTTTCATTAATGACAGGACTTGAATGCACACTAATTAAGTTTGTGAATGACACTAAACTGGGAGGAGGTATTGACATCCTCAAGGGTAGAGAGGCCTTGCAGAGATATCTTGACAAATTACAGGGCAGGGCAATCACCCCCTGTATGAAGTTCAACAAGAGCAAGTGCCAGATTCTGCACCTCGATTGCAGTAATCAAGTATATACATACAGGTTGGGAGATGAAAGGCTAGATAGCAGCTGCTTGGAAAGATATCTGGGAGTTTTGGTCAACGATAAATTGAATTTGAGTCAGCAGTGTGCCCTGGCAGCCCAAAGGGCCAACCGTACTCGAGGTGCATCAGGCCCAACACAGGTGAGGGAAGGGGCTGTCCTGCTCTGCTCTGCACTGTGTGGCCTCACCTTGAGCTCTGGATGGAAGTTTGGGTGCCACAATATGAGAATGACATAAAGCTATTAAAGAGCATCCAGAGGAGGGCTGTGAAGATGGGGAAGGGTCTGGATTGTAACACCCGTGAGGAGCAGCTGAGGTCCCTTGGCTGGTTCAGTCCAGAGCAGAGAGGAGCTGAGGGGAGGCCTCATGGCGGCTGCAGCTCCTCACAGGGAGCGGAGGGGCAGTGCTGAGCTCTGCTCTCTGGTGACAGTGACAGGGCCCGAGGGAACGGCATGGGGCTGCGTCAGGGGAGGAGCAGCTGGGGGTTAGGGGCATGCTTTTCACCAGGGGGCGGTGGTCACGGCCCCGAGCTGCCGGAGTTCAAGGAGTGTTTGGCCAATGCTCTCATATATAGGGGTTTGAATTTTGTGTGGTCCTGTGTGTCACCTTTCTCCTCTAAGAAATCCTATGGACAGAAAATCACTGCAGTGTATTTTTTATACAACAGATGCTATGCTTCACCTTTTTCATTCTTTTATATTTTCCTTTTGTCTTGTCTTCTCAGCAATGTGGGATTTTTAAATGCCTCCAAAACAGAAAAGCTTCTCAAGCCAAGAAATACACTTCATGCAAAAAGCAAAATCAAACTGTGAAGGAAAACATTCTAAAAGTGACCTTGCCCCATGCTGCTGAGTAGAGGAGAAGTTTAGAGAATAAAAGCACATTTTTAAGCATTTAGAGTGAATTTAAGATCCCAATCTCTGAACTATAAAATCTTTGCATATGTTATATGCAGTAGTTACCGAGAAATTAAAAAAAAAAAAAAAAAAAAAAAAGCCTGTGGGACCATTTATACAACTAAAGCAAATCATGATTGTACTCTGCAGAACTGGGATATGAACCTTCTCTTTCATTTCATATCAGCCCACACATTCTGAGGGCTCATTGTACTCTCTTGCTTTCATATTCAGATGTGCTTCATTTAATGTTAAATGTGATGCATTTGATATTTACAGACTAAACCAAGATTTTATCCCTAGCCTTTTTTTCAGTGGCATATAACTTTCTTAAGCCTCACTCTATGCACTCAAATCATGCATGCAAAGTCTTAGCTGAGCTATTTTGACATTTTTCTCTAATACATTCTAAATAGAATTCGTAGGGTTTTTCTTGTTTGTTTGTTTGTTTGTAGGAAAGAAGCTGTAGAAGAATACTCGGCCTGACTTGTACCTGCAACTGAAATTTAGTTTATTCAGTATTTCAGTGATAAGGGTTATAGCTATACCTACACATTCTGATTTTCTATGTCAGGTTGCATTAAAGTTGAATCTGTGCTTGTCGTGCTTGCTGACTATAAATGTTTATAACTTTAAACATAGTGATCATGCTTACTGCACATATAAAACATTTTCTCTCTCTTTTTTTTTTAACTCAGACTGCCATTTATCTTAAATATTTTAAAAGCAATTTTGAGGAGCATTGAGGTTTTTCAGATCAGATGTTATACATGGCATGGAACAGATCATGCTCCTTCAAAGACAAGCATGCAGGTAGGTGTGCTTGGGAGAAACTGTTCAGAAGTATTCTGCTGAGGGAGGAAAAAAACTGCCTGATTGCCTTCAGCTTGATAAATAAAGAGGAAGGAGCTGTATATGAGGCTTCATTGTGGGAGAAATTGTAGACTTGTTCTCTTTAGGAAAATTGTAGAGTTTGCAGATTCCCAAGATGTTTTCAGGAAAGAAAGCAGGAAAAGCTTTTCTAGCTGCTTCCCCTCTTGACTATCCCTTTATAAAACTTTATTTTACTTTTACAGGTATGTAGTTAAAGAATGGTAAAATTTTTGAGACGAATTTTCTTGTTTTTACATAAGCTGGGATTTTGAATTAAAACCCGGATTTTAACAAAAGAATATATATTTACTGGTAAAAATTGCAGTCTTTCTTACTTTTCTATCTTTTTAGCAAAACCCTTTTTCTGCTACAAATACCCACTGGAACTTCGAGTGTGTTTCTTTTCAGACAACATATGTCTACAAACCAGTAATTATTTTTTTATGTTTATTGGGACCTGAAAAAGTTACTAAGCAATGAAGTCAATTTTATTTCTATTTGGAATTTTCCGTTGTTTCATAATTGCAGATTTGTTTTCTGCAATACCTTTATGTCACTAATGCTCCAACCAGTGGTCATGCAGAAACCACAGGTTTCTCAAAATCTTTGCATTCTTGCTGCTTAGAATGCTTGTGATATCAAAATCACTGCAGCAGCTGCAAACCGTGTGTGCTTCTGCAGGCACCTTCTGTTTTAGTGGCTCTGTAGATTTAAACCTGTTAAGTGAGTGAAATAGTCTGTGCTACTGTGAGATGGGCGGTAAGATAACAACTTTTAGGTTTTATGTTGGTGCAAGAACATTTTTGTAGAACTGATATATACAAAAAGGTTTGTGAGGAACAAATTTACATTGTCCCTGTGGTGTCAGGAGAGAGAATTTTAAGGCAAAGTTGCTCCCAGCTAATCCCTGTTGATGTATCAGACTCAGTAATGTGTCTGAATGTTAGTGTTGAAGAATAGCAGAAATTGCCTAGTTACATCTATGCCTGGGATTATTTTTAGATTAATGAGAGATGGCTTGGGTTACTGAAACTGAATCTAGAATGGACTTTAACAAGCAAAGACAGTGGAGGCTTTCCTGGTCAGATTTTTTATTTGGACTGTTACAGAGCATATTTAAGCTCCATTATTAAGTTCCTGGTTTACTTTCACAAACACTGAAGCTAAAAGCCACTCAGTGGCTGGAGCTAAAAGCCACTCAGTGGAGTAGAGCAGCTGCTGCTGTAGGTCAGGGTATGCCTTCAGCCATTACACCGGGGCATCTCAGAAGAGGCTGGCAGCACTCAGGAGACCTGAAGAAAGCAGCAGTAGGCAATGAATGGCTTTGCTGCGCCACTCCAGCCTCTTCCCTGAGCTGAGACATTTTGCCTTCTGTATGGTATGGGATATTCCTTTGGCAGGTTTAGGTCAGCTGTCCTGGTTCTGTCTCCTCCCAGGTTCTTCATAGAATGGCCTGGGTTGAAAAGGACCTCAAAGATCATCGAGTTTCAGATCCTCTGCTGAGTTCAGGGTTGCCAACCACTAGACCAGGCTGCCCAGAGCCACATCCATTCTTGCCTTGAATGCCTCCAGGGATGGGGCATCCACAACCTCCCTGGCAACCTGTTCCAGTGCATCACCACCCTCTGTGTGAAAAACTTCCTTCTAATATCCAACCTCAATCTCCCCTGTATCAGTTTAAAACCATTCCCCCTTGTCCTATCGCTATCCACCCTCATAAACAATCATTCCCCCTCCTGTTTATGTGCTCCCTTCAAGTATTGGAAGGCCACAATGAGGTCTCCCCGGATCCTTCTCTTCTCCAAACTAAACAAGCCCAATTCCCTCCACCTTTCTTCATAGGAGAGGTGCTCCAGCCCTCTGATCATCTTGGTGGCCCTCCTCTGAACTCTTTCCAAGAGCTCCACGTCTTTCTTTTGCTGGGGGCCCAAGGCCTGAATGCAGTACTCCAGATGGGGCCTCACAAGAGCTGAGTAGAGAGGGACGATCACCTCCTCCTCCCTGCTCTCTTAGGCAGGAAACTAAGATGCTCCTTGAAGGAAGGCAGGGCTATGAATGTCTGTAATTTTTCATTCCTCATAGAGCAACCTTTGAAACTTCAAGAGGTTGGTTGCGACAAATGCTTTGCGTGGCACATTGTATTGGGCTGGTATGCCAGCTCCTCTGGCCAGGAAACGGCAATTCCACTGTTCAAGTGCAACAAGCCTTGAGGCGTGAGGCAAAGAAAACAGAACTCAGTGATCACTGAGCATAAATTCTGATTGCAATGGAAAAATCAATTTTGAAGGCTAAGCCTCAGTTTTCTAAAACAGAAGATACTTCAGAAGCAAAGACAAAACACACTACTGGACAAAATTTGCATAAAACCAGAAACACAAAAACTCATTTAAAAAATCTGTTTTATATTTTTCAGACCAATTTATTTTAAAATTTCTCCTCTCTTAAAAAAAAAAGTGTTATTTTTTAACCTGTTTTTCAGTCCATTATTTTTGGTCTCTTTCATTATGGTGATCTCAGCAAATGAGCATTCACTGTGATCCTTCTGTATCTTTTCTTTTTATTCAGCTTTTTTTAATTACCCTCTCATATTAATCAGTATAACAGGAAATATAAACATCTCCTATGTACTTCAGTACTCGGTTAATTCAGATCCTTCACTGGCAGGTCACACTAACCTGACTGACAGCGCAGTAGTGGGCTCATTGCCTTCTGCAGTTTTCTGTTGTGAAAATATTCATTTGTAACAGAAGATGGGACTTTCAACATTGCAACTTTTTGCTGATCACTTTGTGTGTGTGTGTGTGTGTGTGTGCGTGTGTGTGTGTGACCCCGGAGTAGCAGGGAAGGAAAGAATTAATGATCATTATGGAGATAGCTTATGGTGAGAAAGGATCACACGTTTGTTACGGGACAACAGGAAGCTTAATTTTCCAAATGTTATTATTGCTGAACTGTTCATTTTTTATCTAGTCCTCAACAAAACTGAATTCCCTCTTCGTGTGCCACATGGCATTACAAGACCTGTCTGTCCAATTTGGAGGTTTTCTCTGGATGAACTGCATAGTGATTTCTGCCTTATGAATTAGATTTTATTTGGGCTTTTATAATTGTCAGTGATTTGAATTCACTTCCTAACAGCTTCTCTTGTGAAGGAAATTCAATACAGCAAAATGATTTGTTTGTAGGACACTACCTATTCTGGAGGTTTGTTCTTGTTTACTCTTCTGCATGCTGTGGATGATTACAAGACAGACACAGTAAGATTTTTGAATGTAATGAAGTGTCAGCATCTCATTTAAGCTGGTTACATAGTAAAAATGCATGTATTAGAGACATCAATATCTCAATTTTGTTTATAACATTAAAAATAACTTGATCACATTCTCTTCCTTCGGTTCATGGTCCTGTCTGTTGCTAAGAAACCCTTCCTCAGGTGGCTTTGAACCTTCTCAGCATTTTCATCTGTACTTATACTACCTTGTCAAGCCATAGGATACTGCTGCTATGCTGCTGAAATTTATGTTCCTTGCTGAAAGTAATAAAACCACTCTGCAGATAAGTAGCTACTTCATTGATCTTTCAAAGCATTATGCATTCATTTCTCTTTAATATTTCTCATCTCATTTTTTTAAGTGTAGCACTTATGGTGCTATATAGTGAAAAAGTGTGCTCAAGACAAAGATAGTCATGACATTTCAGTCTGATTTGGTTCCTCACTTCTTGTGGCTTTGTCTTGAGCTTGTGTCACAAGCAAATATACTTCTTCATATCACTAAATGCTTTCCTTCCATTAAGCTATCTGCAGTGTGTCTCCTTGCTATGAACAAAAATGTTTGATGCTTTTTTCTTCTTTTATCCATGTTTCAAATGCAGTGTGTTTCAGGATAGTCACAGGAAAAATGAAAAATAAAAAATAAAAAAACAGACCCCAAAGGCTTCTTTTAAATACTGTTTTATTGAATTTACATGCAACACATTCAAACTAGTAACTGTTGATTCACAGTCTCAGAAACAGGCTATGCTGAATATTGCATTTTTAACTGCCTATGGAGTACTAAATAAATGTAACCTATATATACATAAAAATATATACGGATATGAGTGTATGGAGTATTTGTTTGCTCAGAAAACACATCCATAGAGTCTATGATGACATCATCTCTTTAGCAAAATCGGTTTTAACATCTGATAAACATTGAAAGTTTGGCAGAGATAAACTAGAAATAGCTCTGACAGAATATTTATGAATTGTCAAGTAAGAGTTTGTTTTTCAAATTAGTGAACTCTGAATCAGTTCCAAAAGAAAGCAGTCATGGAGGAAAAGTTCTCTACTAGGAAAAATTAAATCAGCCAGGAACTGGATGATAATTTGAGAGGAAAAATAAATCTGACCATTATAGTATGAAGTTGCTTTTTGAAATGTTTGTGCTCTGAGTTTTTCCTTGTTCCTTCTTTGTAATCCCAATAAATGCATTTTTCTGTAGTGCTTTATATCTTAATAGGGATGTATCTTTATATCATTGTACTTGTGGTGGAAGCATATACTCATCTAGCTCTATTTACACGTGAAGGTTAGCACCATGTGTTTTGTATCTAGTAATACTGGATCATACTGTCAACAGGTGGAAAGTGGCATGGTTCTTTTGGCTTCAGTAGAGCTGTGCTAGGTGCTGATTTATTCTGTTTCACTTCACCTGGGTTTTGATTACTTCCAAAAACATACCAGTCTGTGAATGAGTTTTCCAAAAGTACAAAGGTATAAATATCTTTCTTAAAATAAAATTTCTTAATTTGCCAAAGGAATTTCAGGACTGTAATTCTGTACTGTCTGTTCCTGCAAACTTCAGTTATACAGCTTTGCTGTGTAGCGTGATAGTTTGTCTGAAAGGTTAAAGTGGTCTTTAAAATCTGCTTAGCTTGCCATACTGCATTTTTATTTTCAGACAGCTAATGTCAATAAAGAAAAGAAACAAAAGTATAGAATAAATTTAGCTGTATTCCTTGTGATTTTAGGATATATGGTGGAAGTATCTATGGTTTTAAAATTGAATAACAGACATATAATTTGGGGTGGTTCTTACATCTATATATATTACTAGGAAAAGGTCAAAACTTTATGAAATTTATCAGTGAAAGCCTTGTGTGCATTGCGTCTTCTAAGTGGAGCCCATTGACAGGACAAGAGTCCAGTTCCATCTTCTCTACTCCCCTTACCAAGTATTTATACACATGGATAAGATCTCCTTGAGCTTTCCCTACTCCTAGTTGGGCAGTCCTTATTCCTTCAGCCACTCCTGATACGGCAAATGTTTCACTCCCTTAATCACTTTTGTAGCCCTTTGCTGGACTTGTTCCAGTGTTTCCATGTCTCTTATACTGGGGAACACAGCACTGGAGCCAGCATTCCATAGTGCCTCACCATAGCTAAGCAGAGGGGAAGTACCATCTTACTCAACCTGCTGTCAAGGCTTTCTCTTATGCAGGCAAAGAGGCTGTTGGCTACCTTTGCTCCAAAGACGTATTACTAGCTCATAGTCAGTGTGGTGTCCACCAGAACTCCTAGATCCTTTTCTTCAAAGCTGCTTTCCTGACAGTTCATGGAATCACAGAGTGGTTAAGGTTGGAGGAACATCTGTAGTCATCTGGTCCTACCTACGTGGTCAATCAGGGCCACCTGGAGCAAGGAGATTAGAACTGTGTCCAGTTGGTCCCCAGCATGTAGTGGTGTATGGGGTTAATCTTCCCCAAGACTTTACACTGGTCTTTATTGAACTGCATGATGCTCCTGTTAGTTCATTCCTTCAGTCTGTTGAGGTTCCACTGAAGGGCAACACAACCTTCTGTTGTATCAGGTACTCTTCCAGATTTTGCATTCTCTGAGGATTTTGATTCTCTGAGGATGCATTCTGCTCTGTTATCCAGGTCCTTAATGAAAACATTAAAAAGTATTGGCCCAAGTATCAAAACCTGGGATACACTTCCATGACTGGCTTTCAACTGCACTTTTTGCCACCGATTACAGCCTCTTAAGTCTAACAGTTGAGAGACTTTTCAGTTTCACTGTCCACTTACCTGTTTCTGTACTTCATCAGTTTGTCTAGGAGTTTTTCTAGGAGACAGAGTCAAAAGCCTTGTTAAAATCAGGGGAAACAACATCCACCATTCTCCATGCATCCTTAAAGTAATTTCATCATAGAAGGCTATCAGGTTGGTCAGGCATGATTTCTTTCTCCTTGATAAATCCATTCTGACTGTTCCCGATCATCTCCTTGACTTTCACATGTTTGGAAATGATTTCCAGGACTTTTTGTCCCTTCACTTTCTCAGGGTAAAGCTGAGCAGCCTGTATAGTTCATCTGGCCCTTCTTGAAAATAAGAGTGACATTTGATTTTTTTCCATTCAACAGGAACTTTCCTCACTTGCTGCAAACTTTCATAGATAATTGAATGACCTCCCAGTGACATCAGCCTTCAGCAGTCATGGATGAATCCCATCCAGTCTTAGCAATTTATGTACATTCAGGTTGTTTAAATGTTCCCTAATATTGCCTAAGTCTTCCTTGCTCTTGACTTTTCCTCAGGTCTCAGGGGCTTGGGATTTCTGAGGGCAAATCTTATCAGTAAATGCTAAAGTCAAAAAGGCACTGAGTGGCTTGGCCTTGGTAGTATGTAACTCTGTCTAACAGTTTCAGTGCAGATCAACAACAAAAAAAAATAATAAAAGCTAGGAATTTTGCAAGGTAATACATCTGAATAACTTTTTTGTTTTGATAAACCTTCTGCCAAATACAACAACAAAATGTGCTGGAAAAGCCTTGTTAAATCATTCAGTCCAGTCCGTGACCCCTGCCAGTGCAGGATTATTCTTCAGAGTACATTCTCCACTGTCTTGTCCAAGCATGAATGCATATGACTCAAGCAACGGGTTTCCACCACTTCTCTTGAGATGTATTTCAACAGTGTAATAAAGCTTATTATTAAGAAGTTTTTCTAAATGTTTCTTCATTCAGTTCTAGTCATTAATCTTACCAACACTCTAGTGGTTCACTTTAACCAGTACATCTTTCTCATTAGTTTTCCAGGCCTCAGTTTACACATGCCCAGTGCTCTCTCTTCCCTCTTAGTCATCACTGAACACAAGTGGCATATCAGGGTGTTAAGATTCTTTTTTCTGCTATTTTTATGAGACAGTTTCTGTAGTTTTCTTTATTGCAATGCTATAAGTTATGGCCAGCTAGTTCACTTTTTCTGATATCCTACTTCATTTCCCTCCCAATTCTATACCTGTTTCATTTTACCTCAAAGGTACTAGTATCAGATTTCAATTGCAATGGGTATTTCTAATAAGCTCATTTAACTTTTCTCTTTCATGCTGAAGTGCACTATTAAGACAATCCACACAATGTTCTGAAAGACTGAGACAGGTTGCAAAATGTAGAAATAGGAACTATCATTAGAAATAAAATCTCATTTAATATTCTTGTCATGGTTTTATGATTTTCGGTTGTTGGTATTCCACATCATAACATCATGTAGTGAATGTACCTGGTTCTCAGAAGAGAAGGACTACTACATTCCCCAAGGTACTTTGCTCCTCCTTTGACCATTTCTGGACAGAGGGAAAATCACGAGACCTCGTCCCTTTTTTCCACCCGTCTCTCATCCTGGCAGCACCTTGCTCTCCAGCCGTCTTATTGTCGGTAGTACAGTAAGGCCTACCTTGATTTTGGGACATTCTCTCTCTCTGTATTGGATTTATCAGCTTAAATTGTAATTATATTGTATTATAGTGTGTTGTTTTGCATTCCGATATCTTATTTAGTAAATTAGTTTGTTTCTCCTCAGATTGTTGCCACTGTTCTTTGCTCTCAGGGCCATCTCCTTACCCTTTTTCCCTTTTCCCTTTTCCCGGGGTGTGGGCCCATGGGTCCCCCGTCCCCTTCGTCACGGAACCGGGCCAAACGCCCATAAACTGTTGACAATTCTATATTTCACAATTTCACATTTCAAGTGCTTTTAGTTATTATTTATTGCAGGAGACAAAAAGATCTTGAAGGAAAAATTATTCCTACCTCAATCTAAAATGTTCCTTCCTCCGTCATTTCCATGTCTACTCATGGTGTGCAGCCATTTCCATCAAGGAACATATCTGTGGTCTTTGTCGGGCTTGAAGGAGTAGGAGGGATCATATTAGTTTGTCAACATTTTGATTTTTGCTATAGCATTCTGCTATAGACATAATCTCAGCTGAAGTGTCCAGAGACATATTCCTCGAAGGACTGGTCAAGTTTTCTCAGACGGCTGTCTTTCCAAAGACCATTTGGATGTACCAAAATTGAACACAATTAGGTTTGGGATTGAGTGGTCAGCTTAGCCTCTACAGAGAAGCGGTTAGACTTAAACTTCCAAAGAGGTTTCTAATTCATCTGGTAGAAACTATATTTATATGTCATCTTCTAAGGAATCTTTTTCCTTTTTCTGTTCTTTCAGCCACTACCTTGATCTCCACTGATAAAGCTTTCTAAGTATATCCTGATTTGGGTTAGAAAATTGTTATTGAAAATTAAAAAAAAATGAAAGGTGCTTAAGAAACTTACAGTTTGTGGGTTTGCTTTTATTTTTGCCAGGGAAAGAACTTCTGAGAAATTTAAAGTTGCTTTAGAGATTTTTTTTCTATTCTTCTGAAGTGTATAGTAATGAGAAACTCTACTGTGAAATAGAGTGGATTGACCCACCTTTAAGGATGATATTATACTTTTTTCATAAAAATTTTCATTAAGGACTAGACAAATCCCAGTCTTCAGTATCTTGCCATTAGCAGAGAGTGGCTGTCAGACAACCAAAGCAAGCATCACATTCCAAAACTAAAATATTACGGGTAGAAATTTGAGAAAGTATCTCCAGTTAGTTGCTATTAATATTTACTTGATTGATGTAAAGTTCTGTACTGAAAACAGAATCAAACAGAGGAGAAACAATGACATGCCACAACCCAATGAAATGCAAAGAAATAGCTTTTGAATTACAGCATTTGGGTGGAGAATGCAATCAATGTACTTTCACCTCAATTATTGCCATTTTACAATTGTGAGCAAAGCTAAAGAGTCACTGAGAAGGAAAACCTGCTCAGTTATCTGATTTATGAACTATGCTGTGTAATCTACAGAAACTATGCTTTCTGTATACTACACCTTCCTTTTGTGTCTGGCTTCTTCCTGTCCTTTCGTGAGTATTAAAGCCCCATTAACTTCGTATGAGCTTCTTATGAGCTCCTACAAAGGGAAACAGCATGATCATGAGTAGGAGACAGTCTGCTAATGGAGAGTCTTGCTATTGAAAGACTCAGTCCAAAATACATTAAGAGCCTGTATTCTATTTCTTTCTCTCAGAAAAAAAAAAAAAATTGTCATGTTCAGTAAGTTTCTGTGTATTTGCTTATTCTTAGATGTTTCAATCAAGGGAGCTTCTGTATCCTTGAAAGTTTTTCCCATAGCAGTAAACTTCAAACGTTCCTTCTTAATTTTATCCCATTCTAATTTACAAATTACTTTTGAAGTCCTCATTACTTCCTTTTCTCCTTTGTGCTTCTGTTATTATGTACTTCTGTATGTTACTGCTGTTTTTTGTTTGTTTGTTTGTTTGTTTTTACTCCTTGTCCTATCCTATTCCTATTTCCTAACTATTTCTGCTTGGTTAATTGTGTTATATGTAGGAGCACACAATTGAATCCTTTAGTATTGCTTCATTGCAACATTGGAATTGAAGGTAGAATACCATTAGCCAAATGTTTGTCCCACCTACAATTATGACTGTGGTTTTCTAGACTGAAACATAAAACTTACTTTCCATGTTTACAGATTTACAGTATCCTACTGCCCCTCAGTACTAATCTTGATCTTTTACCTGGACCATGTTACCTGCAGAGGGACCTGTCGATTTCAGAACATCTTTCCAGAGGAACAATCAGCTCTTCCTAAGGATACAGATGCAGAGTCAGAATCTCAGTGACTGGGACAAAGTCCTTGTCTTTTAACTACATTAAGCAGTAAGCATACATACAGTGCTCTATAAGCAAAAATGAAATGTTGCAAATTCTGAACCAGAACTGTTAATCACAGTGTTTAAAAGCGTTCATACAGAAATGCTAGGTCACTTCCCACAGGAATTTAAATCTCTTGTACCTTCACTCGTTATAATAGACTTAGAAGAGAAAGAAGAGAACATAAAACAGGTTGGGATTTGTCTCCAGAGGAAAAAAGGAACAGCTCCAGTACTTGAAGTTACTCCGCAGAGCACTTGTTAGACTGACAAACTTACTGAAGATTTACATTGTAAAAATTGCAAACAGGAGGGAATGCTAGAAGCATCAGTACTTTTTCACAGTCATCAGTCTCAAAAGCAGCCACTGAGATATGTGTCAAAATGAAGAACAGGTGAAAAAGAGCATTCATGCCTTGACAAAGTACTTGACTAGTCAAGTCAAAGTTGAAAGCGATTTCAATTGCTACATATTATTAAGATAAAGGTGATTTCTGTAGATACTAAAGGCCCAGAGAAGATTCTATTTTTACTAGGAGCATGCAAACTTTTAGAAAGATACAGAAGGGATAAAGACTCACAAAATGTGTACAATTGCCAAAAAGGAAAAAATATGTCCCTGGACTATTTGCAGTCATGTCATGGGATTACCTAGGCTTGCAGTACATTTGCTTTGATAATACAGAGTCAGTGAATCTTTTTAAGTCTACAGTTTACTCTAATGTTTCCATGGGCTTTCTTAGCGTTTGCCACTTCAATTAACCTTAGTGGCAGCAGATATGCCAACTCTTTTCTTGTGGATTTGCACAGATTCGTATCACTCTTTTCATTACCTGTAGGTAAGCAGAATTGGAGAACTGCTATCATAAACTTCATAACCAACTATACAGAGTATGTTACTCAACTATGATCTATATTTTATTCTACCTATTAGTTATTCTGAATTATCCTGCCCTCTCCTTTCCCCCAGATTTCCCAAAGGGCTTCTGTAAAAGCAGCAAGCTACTGGAACTTGTATCTCTCAGAAACTTTAAAACAAATGATCTGAGTGTTATTAACTTCTGAAGACATGTGGCTTATGGGAAGGAAATTACCCTGGGGTATAAATCCTGGTGAATGCAGTATTTTAAGGGGATTATGAATGACAAGAAATAACTGTTTTTTTCTCTGTTCAAAGAAAAACATTAATGATTTTACTTTTGTCTCATTTTCTCTAGTTTTTATGTTTTTTTTATGCAAGAAAGCACAGGTTTACTTAATCTTTGCAATTTTTAATTTTATTTTTCTCATCTAATTAAGCACCTCTCTGCAGTGTTTGGAATACTTTATCTGGCACAGCTCCTTATGACCCAGCTCAGCCTTCATATATACAGGCACAGATTCCAGTAAAGTCAATGGGAGTTGCACTTGCATATTTGAGAACAGATTTGAGGCCTTTCACCTTAACACAACCAAGTATGTTATGAATTATGTTTATATTAGCAAAAAAAACTAGCATTTCTCCAAAGCTGTTTATTCTATTCATTCTGAATCAACCTTTTTTTTTTTTTTTCAAGAAATGCTTACAAGTGAAGTCACATCTCATATCTGAGTAGCTGAATTGTAAATATGAAAGATAACTGACTTGGAATTAGGTAGCAGGGTCTAAAAATGCCTTTAGGAATTCAATCAAATTTATGCTTTTGAATGTGGAAAGCAATTACAACTTAAAATTTAGGATAGATGTAATAAATCAAATTAAATTTTCAAAGACCCCTTTGTTTAGCATGAGTTTTTAACTATAGCATAAGCTATTTCTTCCTCTACCTATAAAAAATGTAAATTATTCATGCCACCTGTATTCCATGACCTACCACTGAACCTCTCCAAGCCAGAAATGATCTGCTGCAGCATAAATAATAAGAGTCCACTGCCAGGCTAAAGTGTCTAAATGAATCTTTCAAAGCTGTAATTACACTAATGTTACATTTAATTTGGCTGCAGCAGATGATTTGTTGGTAAATACAGTATTTTTACCACTCTGAGAGAAATCTTTAAAGTGGAGCTTTCAGATATCAGAGAATCAAAAAACTTGAAAGTGACCTTGTTTGTCTGCTTTAGGCTTGATTCTCAAAGCAATCTTGCAGACCTCACTGGTGGTATCTAGGATCTACCTTAAGTTTCTGTGATTAGATTCTTATACTGCTTTTCATTACACACAATACTAATACATTCCAGGGTTTCAAATAATATTCCCCTACATGCCAGTTCGCAAATTATATTTCTCTTTCATCACTTAAATTCTTCAATTTTCTCAATTAGCTCTTGAGAAAAGTTAATAAAATCCCTCCAATATTTACCTTTTCTATCAAGCAAAAGGACGTTTAGTTGTTTTCATTTTTTTCTTAAATTTATGTGAACAATCACCACAGTAGATCTGAAACTGGCAATGCCATAAACCTTTGCTGACTGACTGGACGTTTCTGGAGGACAGAAAATGTTTTTACTATGAAGTTCAGATCTGATTGTATTTTTGAAGCTCCATTCAAAGAAAATGCAAACTACTGTGATTTGTTGACTAAAATCTAAGTTAGGTCACTTAAAACTGCAGCATCAGCTATTAAAAATTCATGATTTTACTACTCTTCCAACCATTACTTGAATTCATGTTTCAACCATATAACATGAAATAAACATTCTCACGCTTCTGCGTGTGGTGCAAGATGTAGGATGGACTGTGTTGGCAACATCTTCCTTACAATGACACCATCATAACAGCTTTGAAACAGTGGATCACCTCTGCTGGTGAAAATTTTTATGTGTGGCATGCAAGCTCTTGATCATCACTGGTGAAAAAGCATAGCTAATGGTGGTGACTATGCTGAAAAATAGTGTTTAGCAGCTGAGAATTTATCAAGTAGTGTCAGTGTGCTCTTTGTACCTTTAATACCTTCCATGGAAATAAATAGGAGGCATTAGTTTCAGAACAACCTATATTCTAAAGGATAAAGTATTTTAATAAATTCTGAAACCTTAAAATATGAAAGCATCATATTCACTTAAAAGACCACAGACCTGTGTCTTTTGGTGGAATTGTTAAAGAATGCTGTCCGTAGGACAGCTTAACTAGAAATCTACCTACCTGGTTGCACATCCTGTTAATATCCAGTTCAGTACTGTGTATCGTTAGTAGTTTTTGTTTTTGTTTTTCATCTGATTAGGAGTTATGAGTAGGTTTGTTTCCTTCCCTTTTCCTTTCAGTTAAGGTTTTTGTAGTATGTGCGATGCCTAAGTTGACGCAGACCACGTGAAAAAAAAAATGTAACATTCAATTTCTTAAACACTGGAGACTTACAGGCTTAACTGAAAGGAATGGACTGTATGGATCCATCAGAATTTGTCAAGAGAAAATATTTCTGTCCAATTTTTTTCCCTCCTCTACTGAATATTAATGCGACTTTTAAAATGCAAGTAGAGCAATGCAGAAAGTTTAAGAATCAGTCCACATAGCTAAACAAAACAGTCAGGGTATCTACAGGTTTCTTGGACCTGGCAAAAGATCCAAGTCTTTCTACAGGCTTCTGGAGTCTGAATGAATGCCTGGAGTATTTTGTACTAATGTATTTGGAAATGACTCAAGTCACATAGGTGGCCCAATGAGTGTGAGCCATATTGATTCCATTATACAGCCTTGTGCTCGGTTTCAGTTGCTGGTTTCTTTTAACCTGTATGCTTTCAGGGATCTAATAAATGCTGTAGATGGACTGCTGCTTCAGAATTCAGTATGAGTGTCTGAGTCTGTCACTGAAATAAGCCATCCGAATGAAGGCTGGGGATTTCTGGCCAATGATAGTATAGTTGCTAACTTTTTTGTTCAGGCAGTTGATTAGAATAAAAGCACATCTAATTTAGCAGAATTGTTTGTAGTAGGTTGACTATCCTTATCATACTGCATCTCTGTAACCCATTTATCATTTGGTCAGAACCTGAAGCAGTGGCTTGTAGATATTATCCTTACTGATGGGATGCCAAGGCATGTAAAAATGTTATGGTAGCTCTCTGGATCCTTAGTACTACATTTCAAAAACCACAGACAAATCAAACAGCTTTCTGCAAGCAGGAGATTTTTTTCCTGGGATAGCTATTACGTTTTGGTTTTACATATCTGTTTAGGTTCCCAAGGAACTACAAAACATAGCCAAAGAACCTAGTAAGTCAAAATTATCATGCAAATGCTGTCACAATTTTCTTTTATTTGTTATATAAAGTGCAAGTGGTGACTTATTCCAGCACTTGAAACTCTTGCTTGGGATTTCAATATTGAGAGCTATGTCTTTCACAGCAGTCAGCTTTGACCCACGTCTGCTCCCTTTAAGGAAAGTTGGAGTGACAGGCCTGAGCTGCCTTCCTCGAATAAGTCAAGGCTCTCAGGTCCGTTTTAACATCTGGGTGGCTTCACTTGCAAAAGTGCCAGAGCTGGGCTGCCTGTTGTGGAAAGCTTTAGGCCAGGCCCCATCAGATGGCTTTGATTTAGAAGTCAGCTGAGCAGAAGCCACCAGTGGCCACTGCATCTGCTGCCTCTCAGGCACTGTGCTAAAGAAAGTCCGCAGGCCCACACAGTTGTCTAGTCCATAGCTGCAGCTGCTGGAATACTGCAGTGCCTTGATCTGGGGCTGGCAGGGCTGCAGCCTTCCTTGAGGAGCTGAGCGTGCTGGGAGGAGAAATGCTGCAGTACAAAGAAACTGGAAGTTACAGAAAAGAAAGGGAGATTACTACCAGAACACCTATTGATGAAAGCTTGTAGCAGGGATACTGGCAGCTTTTGGAAAGTGTTCCCAGTTGTGTTTTTAATAACGCTGACCTTCGGAATGAGAATGTGTACTCTGCTGAGTTGTAATAACACTTAGGAATGTACTCGCCCACAAACTGAGCATTGTAAAATTGTTGTTTTCACATTTTCCTAATAAAATACCATGGCATTGTAAATCTGTTTTTATTTTATCTGTAATGGAAGAAATATGTTTATCATAAAATCAAATCCTTTTTAAAAATTTAGGCCGTAGCACAGTGATATAATTCATCTTTTTAGGGATCATGGTTTGCGTCACTTCAGTCCAAACAAAAAATTGCAGTGTACTACTTGAAATCTTTTACTTTCAAAATGCATCATAAAATTCAGCACATGTTTAAGTTTGTAGCAAGGTGAATCAGAAACATATAAATCAGTTAAATAACAACATGTAGGGTAAGGCACAACTATCTGGGATATTTGTGACAGGGGCCAGGTGTGAAATGGCAAACAGGACTGACAGGTCATAGTATAATTAAATATGTTCAGGTTTCAGCTTATCAAAGTTTCCTTTCATCCAAAGTGCCAAACATCTAGGCATCTATTCATTAAATTCAAAATTGTGCTTCAGACTAGAAATTATGAGGCTATAATTGGGTTTCCTCAAAAAAGGCCATTCTATTGCACTCTGTTGTGATGTATGTATGAGCACCTTATCTTTGTAGTAATATAAAAGTGTATGATCTTGCAATGAAGAAATACATATGATGAGATGTGTAAGAGCACTCTTCAATGGCTCAGTTGTGTCAAAATTTCACAGAAGTACTGAATATTCAGCAATAGAGCATACCAAATCAGGAAAGAACTACAAACTCATTGTGAATTGCAACATAAATGGTCCTTTATAAATGATCGCAATTAAACCTTTTTAGAAGATAACAGAACTTTCATATCCAATAGCACCATGCTATTAATTATTATTCTCATTCTTCCAGTCCTCCTAGTATGGTGCCTGAAGTATAAAGTGTAGGGCGTTGTGGATATATCATAAATTGTGAGTGGGAAATATTGTAAAGGTAATAAAATAGAGACACAAATATCTATATTAGTATAACATTATGATCTGTGCGCTTGATTTTTCACTTGAGAGGGCAACAGTTTCATCTTATTCCTCTTGAGAGGGATGATCCTTTTGAAATAATTGCCACTAAACTATGAGACACTGAATACAAATATCGAGCAAATACTCTTTGTGGCTCAGCTGTTCCCTTCTGGGAAGAACATAAACCAATTTGAGCGGAGAGCTGAGAGTTGGAGAAGCACCCAAAGACAAGAGGAAAAGACCAAACATAATTGGAGAGATCAGAAAAGGGGCAAGTTTAACTAGCCTCTGAACTGAGGAAGCTTCTTGTGTTCACTATCTTCTATTCATCTCCCATGGCTCTATCAGAAAGATTACCCTGTGGGATCTTTTTCTAGAATGAGAAGCGCTCCTATGAAATTGTCTCAACATATTTATGAAGCCAAGCATACAAAGTATGACTTAGGATACAAACTTAAACGTGTTATTGATACAAAATATATAATAAAATTATAATACAGTTTGAAATAATCTGTATTTTACATTTTTGCAAAGCATATTGTACCAGACTTGAAACAGAGGTATGTTCTCATAGCTTATTCACTTTTACAGAGCTGAAAAAATCTTCATCAAGTGAGGATCTTGCCTAATATCCATTTTCTTCATTACATTCTAGCAGGGGATTTAATAAAGGATTAAATGTGTTTCCTCTCTTACTGCTTATATTCCATTCTTTGTTTTCTTAAACTATTCATAGGTGATTGAAACAGAAGTTATGCACTGATCAGTACTAGAAATGAAAAATAAGGGAAGAAAATGTAGTCAGCCAAGGTCAGTCACTTGTTAGTAGATGTATCTTTGAGAAATAAAACATTTCAAAGGAGTGAAGATGATGAGAAAGGCTTGTGAACATCTATGACCTATGAATCTCTGGGACGGATTATCTCAAACCATCTTCGAAATGGGACTATTTACTGTTGAAATGCTCTGAGCAGAGGATCCAGTCAAACAGGAGAATAGTTCTTGGGTTGGGGAAGATAGTTAACAACTTGTTTATGAATTTGTTGTGAGTGGCTGAAAATATATCCTTCAAAGTCCTAGCTTCCTTTTAAAAAAAAAATTCAGCCCTTGGGTTGTGAAAATATCCTGAGGACATTTCGGATCTATCTATATTCCTCAGGAAAACTTATATAGAAGTTACTCTTACTCAGCAGAAGTTATTGAAGGTTTACTGCGACTAAATTGAGGCAATTGAATAGATTATTCATGCGGGTACCTAAATTAATGATAAAAAAAGCTAAGGTCAAGTATCTCTCAAATATTTAATATACTCACTTCCAAAATCAAAGAGGCTGCTTAAATTTCTAACAAAAGCCCAACATCTCCCCTGTCTAGGCTGCATATTTGGGCATCTCAATCTGCATTTGGGTAGCTTGAAAAGAGTTGAAAAGGATAGCAGGAAATACAATTTAGTCTGCAGAAAATTTAGTCTGTAGAAACAGTCTGTAAAGGAATTCAGTCTGTAGGGGAAATAGTGTCCTGAGATCTCAGAGCTGGTGTTCCCAAGTAATGTATCAAGGTACTTCCAAGTTGATTTTAGAATTTGCAAAATAATATTTTATTTTTTCAACTTTCAGATTTAAAAATGGGGGGGTGGAAAGCTGTTTAAATCAGAAAACTTTTAGGTAAACAATTTTATTCAATTGAAAGTGATTGTGTCATAAAGACAATTTGCTAGTCTGCTCTAGTGATTTGAAACCGGTGTAATCAGATCAGTACTTTGTTCAGTGGCAAAGAACTACTGTGGAAGCAAGTGACAGATTTGCACATTCAAAAGAAAAATCTCTAGAATGGAAGGAGAGTAGGCACTTTGTTTCCCTTTCTCGGGGCTTGAAAGGAGAAATGGCCTCATATTTATCCCATACATAAGAGCTGAAGTTGGGTGAGAAAGACAGAGAGCCAGTAGGTAGACAAAGTATGATAACATTCAGTATATAACATAGTAAGTTGCTTTTAGTAACAGAAAAGCAGAGGTGGTTTACAACAAAAATAATTGTTCCATTTTGTTAACTGTTACTTGAACAGACTGAAAGGAATGTGGAAGACTAAATTAAGGAGAAGAGCTGACTACAAAAATAGGGTGAAAGAAAATGGGTGAATCCATTTGTCAGAGTAAAGACAAGTGCAGATTATCTGAATAATAACAACTGGAAGGCTCTAGGTAGATGCATGTGTTATGGTTCTTTAAAATTTCAGCCAGTTTACCTCGTTCTGCATGTCTAACAGGAAACAAGCTGGGCTAGAACCTTCTGTACTGATTCTCTGAAGTACTTATTTGATTTTGCAGTTTATATGCATACTCCTACATTGACATCTTTCCCTTACCTTTTTTAACCATCTCAATGTTCAAAATGTTTTGCAATTGTGATTTTACAGAAGTTTGCCATCTATTAAAAATCTCATCCTAACTTAATATTTGATTTTCTGTGCCACACACAGAAGATTTTTTCCGATCACAGACTGATAAAATTAAAACGAAAGTCCTTTCTTTTGGAAAGTCCTTCAGAAAGTTCTCAGTGAAATTCATTCAAATCATCTGCAAACACCTCAACAGCTCTTATGCTTTCTAGCTATTATAGGATTCCCTTTTGGTGACAGCTGCTGTAGATTCTGTTGTAAAGAATTCAGAATATAAAAATTCACACAGGACATCTCTCTACAGTCTTTCAGTCTCCTCTTCAGTGTAATATTTTCCATTCTTTAAAAATACTGCCTTGGCTTGTTCTCATATGTTTATCATTGGAGTGAGTGCTTTAGCCAGGTTTTATTCTTCTCGTCCCTCAGGAGAGCATATAAAAGCATGTCTACTCTTTTACTGTTGTAACTGATGTTCCATGGAAGAACTGTCCCATTGTCCCGTCCTGCACAGGGCAACCAGTTCCCCATCCATTACTGAATCTCTAGGGACTACTGCAGTACAAATAGTATATATACATTCTATGAAGAAAAGTGATAAAAGAATCTTCTCTTCCAAGAAGGAAGGATAGTGCATCTGCCAATAAAGTGTTTCATTGTTGCACAAGGTAAAATCAGCTAAAATTTGAACTAATGAGGTTTAACTCAGCTAATACAGATCTTGCATAAAGAGTACTGGCCTCAGATTTATTTCCTACATCTGTTTTACAGTTATCTTTAAAACAGCTTGAGAAACAATGTCTTAAAAGATTGTATCATTATATTTGTAAGGAAACATGGGTGAGTCATGTGATTGCACGTAATGTATACCATCCTTAAATTTATGGTAATTGTTGTAGCTAATACAAGGGGTTAGGAATCCTGCACTTAACCATTTTCTTTAACATACATACTTTTTACAATGCTATGGCAGTGTAAATGGAAAAAAAGAAACATATCATTTGAAAGGAATCTCTTTTTTTGTGTTTTGTTCTGGAATAGAACAGGCAATTTTGAAATGTGCAGTCCAACATTCTTCAAATAAAAACAAACCAAACAAACAGCCAAAGAAAAACAACCCAAAAAAACACCAGCTTGCTAGCCCAGAATAAAATCTTTCTGAAAATGGGATAATGATAAAAGAGACTCCTAATGAAAAGGATTTATACCTAAAGAAAATATTTGATAATTTTTAAATTACTACCAATAACTGTACAGGGACACAAAAATGATGTGTTACGATATGGAGATGAAGGTGTTCGTAATCACTTATTTTTTTAAAAGAATGCTAGAGAACCTCATAGAGAAGGAAATTTGAAATCTGAGAACATTTGTTAAAGGAATCTAAACTGTAAATGCAGCTGTAAACAAAAAGATTTTGAAGAGGGAGGAAAATCCAAACTGAAGATGCATCCACCTTATAGATATTCTCTCCTGTCCTATGGATCTGCATCACTTTATTCAAAATATGCACAGAAGAGTTGGTTTCAGATTTTAAAAATGCAGATCATACTGGAGCAGACTAATTACGCCTCACTTTTTTAATACTATGCTGAATTTTCATCTTCTCTGTAAACTGTCTACTCCTCCCATTGGCTAATTTGCTTCCCACTTCATCATCTTAGTGTCATTTTTTCCTCTCTTTTATTCAGACTTGATTCAGTGTACCCTTTGATACATATAGGCAAGTTCATAAAGAGCACAGGGAAAGTTCTTTTGAACTAGTTTTCACATGTAGTACAAGGGATTCATAATTTAAGTAAAGTATTCTGAAAAGGAAAGAACTCTTTAAAAGCCAAATTATTTTGCTCTGTAAAGAACAACAAGTTCCATATGCTAAGGAGAGCTCCAAGTGCAAAAGCTCCTGAAGACTTCAGTGTGTTTTGTGATGGTGCCCATTTCCCCCTCAGGATCAAAAGGAATGGCTGGACCTCCACATCTTCAACTTTTTGGAGAGCGAAGCCAGTTCTGTCTTTTTTGCTTTTTTTTCCAGCTTCTCTATATACATTTTAACTTCTCTAGCTCACAGACTGTTTAAAGGAGGAAGAATCTGATTTGTATTTCTTAAGGTTTTTTTTGGCTGATATTCCATTGCTATAATGGAACACAAATCACATCACATTTCAACAAATGGCTTTAAATATATGCATGAAAGTCTTCTTTAAACATACATTGTGTCTTTCTCGGTCTTCTCTGCTCTCATTATTATTTTTCTTTATAGTTTACAAATAGAAGAGAGGGATTAAAGAAGAGAGTGACATTGCAGATACCTTGTTCAAGATGTAATATAAGCTTCTGTTTATTGTCATCCAATGCCAACCATTTTCTGAGCATATACTGCTTTGTAACTCAAACTGTGATGTAACAATGTAAATACAATGGGAAAATCTGGGGAAATAAATGTATTATTACAGCTTGCCTTTATATTGCAGCCAAGAACAAAAAACAATTTTATCTACTTCAGTGAAATAATATAAATTGGTAGATATTAGTCAAATTGTTTGAGAACTGCAGAATCTGGTCCTTTTCTGACAAAACTAATTATGTTGTATTTTTTACATATCCTTCCACACACTGGAAAAAAAATGTGTAGATAATGAAGCTAAGTAATTTGGCATCCCACAGAAATGCAAACTTTTTTTTTAAGAAAAAAAGAAAAATTGGACTCCGGTATCATAGCATTGGTTCATTTCTTCATAAACTGCATCATATAAACTATTGCTGTTGATTTTTCTATTGTTTTTTAGTTTTTTTCTCTATCTTCATGATGATTTCTTAAAATTTTCCAGGAACAATTCTATTGCTTGAAGAGTTACTGGACAACTTATTTTGGACAATTCTTTGCTCATGTTTTGATTATGAGTAGTACCTCACACTCTTTGATATGCACTTTTGTTTATAATTAGTCACTTGAGATAAATCTGCACTGTGTTTAAATAAGAATAATTCTCAAAATTTTATGTTCACAGCACCATAGAACAATTTAGGTTGGAAGAAACTCGTGTAGGTCTTGTGGTCCAACTTCTTGCTGAAAGTTTTATGCATAAACTTTCCTAACCATAATTTCAAAATGCAGTTTCCATGACTATACAACTCTTTCACAGATACATCTGCAACACATTCCTGGTCATAGCAAATGTGGTGATGAACATATTGGCAGTATCAAAGTTCAAACAATACAGTTTAAGCAATCAGGTACATGTTTGTGGAAACTATCTTTCTAAATCTGCTTAGCTCTAGATACAGCTTGTTTTCCTCTCTCTAAAAAATGTAAACTTCTCATTTGAAAAAAAAATAGTTCCTAAGGATGAAATTTGCATCTGAAAAGAAAATTTATTTTTGCTTGAAAACTGAGATTAAAATGTTTTAAAATATGACAACCAGAGATATTTCCTCTGTGAGGAAACTATAACCATACTGACATAAGGAGTAATAACTATACAACACCTGATTAGTTCATTTCTAAATATGCTCAGTTTAACTGTTTTCTGATTGAACCAGCTTTGAAGAACTTCAAGAAAACAAAAATTCCTAAGATGTGATGATTATTCATTTAGCTTGTTGTGTCTTCTCCATTTTTTGTGCCCTTGTGCTCCTCTGCCCTCATTTTAGTTCACCACTCCCCAACTTCTGCTTTTTTCACATTTTGCATGTGCTACTAGAAACAGAGAAGGGAATGAGAGACAGAAATGATTAACAGAATTCCCTCTTCTGTGTTTCTTTTTTATTTCTTTTCTTTTTTTTCAGCAAATTTATTTACATTGAAAGAAGTTGATTGGCAGGTTGATTGAAGAAACCCAAATTTGCAATGCACTAGAAGTAATCAAACTCCATTTCCAACCCACAAAGAATTTTAGCTTTCAGAAGAACACATTTGTAGAAACAAAGTATTATCAACTGTTATAAAACAGTCAAACAATTTCCATAAAAAGAAGTAAAAATACCTGTCACTCAGCTGGAAAGTGGCTTTGCAGAAAAATGACCTACAAGTCCTAGTGGACACCAAGTTGAATATGAGTCAGCATTATGGCCTTGCTGCTAAGAAGGTTAATAATATTTTCTGCTACATTAGGCAAAGTGTTGCTAGAGGGTCAAGGGATGTGAGCCTTCTGATCTACTCAGCATTGGTGAGCCCACACCTGGAATGCTGTGCCCAGCTCTGGGCTATCCAGTTCAACAGAGACATGGACATAATGGAAAGTGTCCAATGTATGACCACAATAAGATCAAAGGACTGAAGCACCTCTCCTATGAGGAGAGGCTGAGAAAGCTGGTCCTATTCAGCCTAGAGAAGAGAAGGCTCAGAAGGGATCTCATCCATGTATATAAATACCTAAAGGAAGAGGGCAATGAGGATGGAGATGATTCTTTTCAGTAATGGTCTGCCGCGGATTTTCCAGGGATTTAGAGCCGAACGCTACATGGTGCGGGAAGCATGACAATCTCAATATGAGTACGCAAGCTTCAACTTTAATGGAGTACTTCACAACATATATAGAAACTGAGTTACACCTCGCAAACTGCCATTGGTGGGGCTACCCCAGCCCCATCCTCTGATTGGTGATTACAACTTGTTGAACAAACAAAGCCAAACAGCAACCACCCCCCTGTGCCCAACAGTTAACTTCCTGATACTTCTGTCCTTGGACTCCGCCCCACCCAAGGACCCCTTGGCCCTGCTGACTGCCCACCCAGAACTACTCCATACACGCACTCTGCAGTACTTCCCTGCTTGTACAGTCGCTCGAGTCATCCATGACCACCCTGATCCTGCAACAATGGTCTGTACTGGAACAAGAGGCAATGGACACAAACTGGAACTCAGAGATTCTATCTGAACATCAGGAAACATTTCTGTGCTGTGCAGGCGTTGGAGCACTGGCACAAGTTGTCCAGAGAGGCTGTGAGGTCTTCTCCGTGGAGATATTCAAAAGCTGTCTGGCCATGGCAACCTGCCCTAGGAGTCCTTGCTTGAACAGGACATTTGGATCAGATGACTTATCTATCATGATGATTTTTCCCCAAAAACATTCACAAAGCTCATGAAACTTCTGGTAGCTTTATGAAAAAAAAAAAAAAAAAGAAAGAAAAAAAAGAAAAAAAAACCTAACAGACCATTAATCATATCTTATTTGAGTGACTTTTTTCTGTCATGTTAGGTCTATATAACTTCCTGAGCATGTGATATATCAGCCTGTTCTCTGATTACTTTCTTTTGTCATACAACAGGACCCAAAGGACCTGAGGTCAAAACCACTTTGTCAAAAGAGCTGTGTGTCCCCATAAAAGACACAACCTCCACTGAGAGAGCTTTCACTGTAAGTGATAAAGGCAGCCCAAGGAAGTATTTTTATACCCCAATATACGGACAAAGAATGGAGAAGGAGATTAAGTGATTTGGCCAGAGCTCTCCAGGAAATCTGAGTCCACGAGTCCTCAGCTTTAATCCACGAGACCATCTTTCCTCTGCTAGGAAACAGATGTTAAATTGGATGTTAATTTTGCCATGAAACTTTTTTAGAGAACTCTGAAAGGCGAATAGTCTCCAAGAATCGTTATTTTAGCAAGCTACCAGCTCTGCAGTCTTGCATCTCAGAAGTAATTCATTCCATCTTTGTTGGCAGGCTTTAAAAGGCCTTTTGTTTTCACTCACTGATTAGTGTAACAATCTATTTTGAAAGATATGTGGGCTGATATGGGATATCATTTATTTGTTTCAGTGGTAGCTTTTTGCAACAAAATGTATAAAGCTTTTAAGTGTTGTGGATTGAAGCCTCTGATGTCAAAGATAAACATTAGGATTATAAATACAGATCCTCTAAAGTATTGTAAGTACTGTAATCAGTAACAGAATTTCACATCATTCACTTGCCTGCCTTAAAGTGCTGAAGGTTTTTCCTTTTAAAAACCGCAGGCGCATACATTATCAGCCAATACAAACAATGGAGCCAAACATGTAATGTGAGTTAATTATGTAATGTGTATGGCATTACATAAAATTCCCATTTAATACTAGATTTCAGCACTGTACGGGTTAACGTACAACACCACTTGGCCTTCCTCTTCTCTTTTCTGCAATTCAAATCAGTCTTCTGGAAAATTGGCCTCAGTACCAGTGACGTGCTGCTGAACTTACGAGATCTCAAGAATATCCTACCAGATTTCATCCTTTTGTTGTAGAATTGTTTCCATCTGGGGCCTAGATATAAACTTGGAAAATGCAAAGGCTCTTGCCGCTCACCCTGTCTGACTTCAGAACATTGGCAAATAACTTTCCTTGTCAGTGCAGTACAGATTGGATTAAAACATTGGAGTAAATTATGTTTTTGTGGGTGTAGGAATTAGTGGCATTTATTGAAAGTTTAATGTACTAACAACCCAATACATACTTTGAAATCAAGTGAAAATTAACAATGAACACATCAGAGTACTAGAGAATACTAGACTCTAGAAAGAAATATTAGTCACATGGGACCAGATTTACTAAAGAGCACCGTTACTCACATTTGCAAGTGCTTCATTTGTGTGCAGAACCTCAGTGTGTGAGCATAACTCCCTGGGCTGAGTCCACATAGCTGTTTTGCTCAACAGGAGTAGCTTGGCTGGGAACATAATGATTATCAGCTTCTCTGTGCCCAGCAAAGGCAATGGTGATTACATATTTGAACCTGTATCTCGTGCAAAATTAAATTCATGTTCATTTATTTGCAACCTATTGCTTTATGCCACTATGTCAAGTGAAAATGGTTCCGGTATGGATATTATCTATAATAATATTGGCTACTATGCCTCAAATGGACAACTAAGCAAAAAAGAAGAGGACATACTTAGTTTTCTGGAGGTAGGGGAGAAGAGGGAATCAAATAACTCCTGTGTTTCTGGTGTGGCTGCTTGGTTAGTTTTTTTCTGGTATATACACCAATCTTTAGCAGTTCCTCATTTGACAAAACCATAAAGCGTCTCCAGGCTTTGTGCTAGACTTTCATACCTAAACAACTGTGTGTGTCTGTGTGTCTTCACTATTGTTAGTACATCAAGAAATATTCGTACAACTTTTACAGCAAAAACCCACTTAGTACTAACAGGAGTTTACAATGATAACTGGAATTTAAAACATACTGTTTCAAGACATTCTGAGCTAGCAGCCTTTCATATTTCCTCCAAGTCTCAGCAACAGTAACACTGGAAATTATAATCTGTATTTTTGGAAAGAAAAAAAACTTTTGTTTTTGTTCGTAATACAGTCTGTGTAGTCTTCCCATTATTCAAAGCATTTCTAAATGAAAGGGTAATCTCTGCATTCCTTACTGGGATGTAGAATCATAGAATCACAGAATCATAGAATGGTTTGGGTTGGAAGGAACCTTTAAGATCTTCTAGTTCCAATCCCCCTGCTATAGGCAGGTATACCTACAAGGTACCTCTAATGTTTTCCAAGTACTGTTCAACTGTGGTTCTCACAGAAGCTGTTTGTAGCCTCTGATGGTACTCATCTATACTTTTTCTTCCAGATGTAATGGCTCTTTCATCTTTTATCTACACTGATATTATTTACTTTGCCTTGACGTATGCCTTTAATGTGAAATAATATCCATGTAAGGGGTAGATGGTCATTGTTTATTCAAAGGATGTTTTCCAGAAACCTTCACCTTCTTTGGAAAAATAGGTGGTATCAGTTTTCTTCCTAAATACTGTTTTTCTGGTTTATTTACTGATGTAGTAAATCTCATATTCCCTCAGTATGGATAACCTTATAGCTCTGAGTTTTATTAATGCACTTCTTCCTTCCTTCTGTGTTAATTTTGTTGATTTTGGCTCTCATGCAGCGAGTCCTACTCTGTAAATATTTCATTTGCTTTTATGATGATAAAATAGGGTCTCATTCATCTTCTGCTAGAGTGTTCTCCATTGGCTTATGGAGAGTGCTTCTGGCTTGTGATACTGTTGTTATCCTCTTCATCAATGCTGTGTAATCACAGCTGGGCCTGGTACTAACCACAAGGTTATATAGTTCATTGCATATGTCACTGGATTGACTTACAGTGTTTGGCAAGGCATGGACAGCTCAACATGGGCTGCTGTGAGCTGAGATTTCTAAGTGCCATATGAATCACAGAATCACAGCATAATTTAGGTTGAAAGGGACCTCTAGAGGACACCAGATCCTACCTGTAGTCAAAGCAAGGATTTCCAGAGCAAGTTATTTTTCTAGAGTAGGAGGCTTCTTTTGTTCAACAGCTTACTTGTTTATTTGTTTGGGGGTTTTCTTGGTTTTTAGTTGGTTGGTTTTGTGGTTTATTTGTTCTCTTAAAAGTTCACTTCTAAAGACCTGAGATCGCAATTATAAGCCTAATTCTAGTGATCTGGGAGGTTTAGGCATCTAAAACTTTAAGACTGGCTCTTCATTTGTAAATCAATTAGAAGTTTTCTATGCCTTTCTCCTTTCCTAAGAAAAACAACATTCTTTTTAATGTGACTTCAGTACCAAGTTCTGAAATCAAGTGTCATGCTTAACTATGCAAATTTTTCTGGGAAAACTGAAAGCTATTAAAACACTGCTATTACTGCCAGAAAGTTACTGATATTACTGCTAGGAAGAGAACCATATCCCTTTTTAAAAAATGTATAGTTGAAAAATGTAGATCAAGGAGAAACTTAACATCCTCCAGTTGCTTGGTGCATTTTGATTCCAATAATGATTCGATTCCATTTTGATTCCAATAATGATGAGAACTGTAACTGTTCTTTTCTTCCATGTCCTTATTTCAGCTTGCACTGGTGCTCTGTAGTTTAAAGTTCACTCCTGGTCAACAAGTCGGACAGAGATCAGCTTCATTCATTGTCTAAATATAATGAATCCACATTGTTTAATGTGAGGCCTTTAAACAATCTCTCATTAATCCCTTGTGGATTTGAGCTTTTTAAGGTATCACTACTTTGAAGCCCTGTTCTTGCTTACTGAATGTTAGAGGGAAACTGAAGAGACACATCCACCTAACACCACCACTAAAATAACCATGTGAAACTGAAAATGCAAGGTGATGATCTGCCTTAACTCCATGATACCTTGCTAGGGAGGTCGTAGAAATGGAAGTGGCAGTTGACTGCTTACTGTCAGCAGTAAGCTGAGGAATAGGAGCAAATAAGGAGGCCACATCCATTTTCAAGAGAACTTCTGACAGCAGTTACGTACTTAGTAAAAAATAGCTGGTGGCCAGAAAACTTTTAGTTAAAAATGAGGAAGCATTCTGGTATTATGGACAGAACTAGACAATATAGCAAAACCAGTGAAGGTGTCAACTACATACCTGCCTGAGGTAGCACAAAGTCCCATGACCAGAGCAGGAGCAGCATCCAAGTCAGTTCTGGCCATTCACCCTCTCATTTCTGTAGAAAACTCTGAGGACAGAGATGTTGTGCAGTACCTTTAGCTATCCTCACCATGAGATTTTTTTCCACGTTTCCAGCTGACACTTCTCTTATTGCACAAGTGGTCAGTGCCTCGCATTCTGTGCGTTCCTGAGAAGGATTTGACTTTGCCTTCTCTCTTCTGAAGGAAAAGCAGGTTGTGATTTCACATCGTGCAGAACATGTACCAGTACAGAGACTTAGACAAATCCCACTAAACAAATGGCAAAAATTGGAGCATTTCCTTCATCCTCATTCAAACTGATCACAGGAGTGAGGAGTTGTGTTGTCACCGTAACTAAACCATAACTGCAGCCTGTGGGGAAGATGGGGTGGGAACCTATCCTCACTGGCTATGGAGAAGCTTGTATTTCACTCACAGAAGAGACTACTCAGTTTTGTATAATGTCTGAGACCTAAGGAAACTGTGCTGTAAATAAGATCTGTCTGATGGTCCACAAATAGTCTTTAGTTACACTAGGCCATACTGGAGAAAGCTATTTAAAACAGTCTTCCTTGTCACTGACAAGAGTGTGTTCAGAGAAATTAGACATCTGGATCTTATTTTACCAGCAGCAGCAAAACTCATGAGCAACAGTCACCAGTGGGCAGTCCTTTCTTATGAATATATTTACTGTTCTTCATGTACTTTTCAAGAGTGTTTCAAAAGGTTACAAAATTTTCAGTTTTTGAAGTAACACTTCCCTCTCTGTAAATGAAAATTTTGAAGTTTCAGTAGAACTTAGAAATCTGCTCTGTACAATGTACATTATATCATGTTTCTTAAAATTAGAATGGAAGTCAATGTGTAATTTAGACCTAGATATATTTAATTTTTGAAGTGACATTTCCAGAAACATTTTTATTTTAAAATCCTAATCTAACTATATTTTCAAAATCGCTAACAATTTAGAAATCATATTATAACAGCTATTTTTGATCTTGCATGCACTTTCAAAGCAACAGTTCTGTACAAGAGAGAATAACAAATAAATATACACTTTTCCATGCTTTGAATATTGAAGTCTTTGGGCCTCGTGGTTTTACATAGTAGAGGGAAAACTGCCTCCATTTATCTTAACCATGGCAGTGGAACAAAGTGTAGAAGTTGTCTTCTGTAAAGAAGCCAACAGTGTTGCCATACCATTCCTGTTTAACACTTTTTTTCTGTTAAAATGAGATTTTAAATGCATGTTATTGTAGCTACTTTGCGTGCTAAAACTTTATAATCTCAGTTGTGCTATGGATTTAATACATCTTAAAAATAGATTCACAAGGAACTCTTTTATCCCCTAATGTAACACTTTAAAAGGTTTATAATATTACCTACATAAAAACCTAGGGGACTATTTTCTAATATACATTAAAGAATTTTCTGAAATGCAATTTTTCTAAATGTGAAACAGAAGGTAGAGAAATTACATTTGGTCCACAGGTCCCTGTCCAAATTTGCGTAACTTTTTTCACTATTTTTCCAAGATTAAGCTGTTAGTGGCACATACAGTGCTGGAGTGCAGGATATAAGTATGCAGAAACAGAGTCTAATGGAAGCAGTTTTCAAAAACATTGAAGAATGGGATGCAGAACTTTCAGTGCTTTATTATCTGCTGCAATTTCATAAATTGAAACTACTCCCCTAACTTTATTTTAAAACATTTTTTAAAGTTGTCTTCAGGACTAATAAGTAGACATCAAATAAGTATTTCCCTAACTATTGAATTAGTAATCACTCCTACAGCATCCATACCTTGGAATCAATGTAATGCACAAGTCGATACATCAAAGCTGCTGCCACTACTCACAGACAGCAGTGTATTTTGACAAATCATTGACTTCCTAGAAAGATTTTCTCCCAAAGAAAAGAAGATATAATTGCCCCATTCAGAACCCACAGCCTTCTGAAGACTACAGCTATTTTAAATACATATATATGTTTGCTGATATTTTTTATATTATACTTCAAAGTAAAAAAAAAAAGAAATCTTTGTAAATCTCTCTCACAATAAATCTGGAGAGAAATGGGAATAAATTTGTGCTATTTTTATTTATTTATTGTAAATTTCCTGTGTCTAGCTCAAAAGACAACTTAAACAATACAAATATTAATCTTATATGAAATTAATATTCTGAACTTTTGCAATTCTCACAAAATTAGTGGTACAATTTTTTTTATTCTGAGTTTGGATAGCCTCTGATAATACAAACAAGCAGCCATCATTGTGAATATTTCCCTGAAGTAAAGCACTGAATACATCAAAAGTTGTCTACTCTGCATTTCTATTTATGGGACAGTGGTATCATTACGCACTTCAGATCTCAAGGAGGAAGGATTCGTCCATGTTCTCTTCTTCACAATTAGATTTCCAGTTAGTTGGGCTATAGATTTTACATAATCTATTGTTGCTTTGTCTGAACACTTATTAGGAGCAAATGCCTAGGAAGAACTGTGTGGGTATTAAATGCAACTCTTGTAGACATACAGACTGAGCCTCCATAATCTCCTTCAGAAACTGCTTCTTAAAAGTAGCTAGACTTTTGCTTTTTATTGCTCCAACAGAAAGATTGCCTCAAACCTTCTACTTCACAGGTTGGAACCTTCTAATTTCCAGGCTAACTTGGTTTGAGAAGATTTCTTTATTCTGATGTTCTTCTTTAGCTTGAGTAGTTGTCTCTTCCTGCTGTTCACTCTGACATAATTTGAGTATATTTGCCTGTCTTCTGAGCTGAGAGTGAGGCATTTTTGAAATCAGTGCAGTGAAGCTGCACTGTGCTGGGGTTAGAAAGCCCTGCCAATAGCCTGGCTTTATGAGCTCTGGCATGGTGCAGCACTTCTGTGTTTTTTGGATAGGATCTGTTATGCATCTAGTTCAGCTTGGTTGGAGCAGAGGTAGCTTAGACCTATCTGTGAAAGACAACTAATAGTGTGGTACATACTAATAGTTACATCACACACACATTTAGATGCATTTCTATAGCTTAGAAACATACCTCTCGTATGAGCAGATCTCCATTCACTAATCTTTCTAGTAATCCTTCACTATAGCTGTACCGTTCTCTCTGAAGTATATGCCATACATTGCATAAATGACCTTGATAACTGTATTTCAGTGGAGATCGTTATTTTCAGATATGTTGCATCGCAATGCCATTGCATTATAAGAATGTCACTACTTTGAGAACAGTGATGTGATCCATCACTGAAGCCCCACCTGTTAATTTTAAATATGAAAAGGTTTTGCTAGTGGACTCGGCAATGGGTGAAGTTTCTAGAAGTAATTTCTCATCTAATCTATAGGATAAATAGTAAATATCCCCCCTGAGAAGCTTCTAAACAAAACCTAAGGAAGTTCTACATGTTTGGTCAGAACATCACTGGGAAACTTAAAGGGAGAATGGAAAGCTCCAGATGTTATGAAACAATATATTAAAGGGTATTATGCTACAAAAAGAAAATGGCCCATGTTTGGCATTATACAACATCTTTCGTATCAGTATTTCAATGCTAACTCTAAGAATAGACTTCTTTGATTTACTCCAGACTTTCAAATGTCTCTGTGTGTTGGGAATGGGAAGGACCGAAAATCTTCTTATTAGTAAGAATTAGTCCTTAAAGTTTTTTAACAGCTATAGCTCCTTGACACTATTTTGTTGTAAGTTGATGTAAATTTTGTCATATTATTCAGGAGAAGCAGAATTGAGTCCATGGTCAAGAAGTCACACATGCACGGAAAGCATGAACATTTTGCTGGCAATCTTAAATGTTATGACTCTTTCTTAAATCCTCATGAGAGTACAAAAGAAATCCAGAACAAAAACTCAAAGTATTTCATCCATTAAACCTGACTTATCTGTGACTAACGGCTCTTCAAACTTGGCTTTAATATGCTACTCTTTGAAACTTTATTTACTGTATGTTTGTACTTTCCTTCTCTGATTTATATGCCTAGGCCTTTTGATTAAAAGGATAACAAATCTTAGAATAGTTATTCATGCTGAAGTTACACTGCTGTTTATGATATGCAAAGCTGTAAGCAGTGAAATTCTGATTAATATTTAAATGTTAATTAGATAATCTGATTTGAAAACTGCCCTTTGGAGCTGAAGTATATAAGAAACTCATGTTTCAGAACACATGCGAAGATTATTAAATGCAAAAAAAAAAATCAGATGAAAGTTTTTCTTGTTCCCTGAAGAAGTGGCAAATTACTCGAGTCAAAACTGTATACTAATTTACAAAATTATTGTAAAATTTAGGATACTCTGCAAAAAATATTTGAGCAGGTGGCTCACATTCTGTTGGCAATGGTTGTAAAAAGTGGAAATCAGCACATAAGTTAGAAGAAATAGATTGGCTCTTTATTTTGGTTCATGAAGGTGGAAATGAAGTTTTGTTTGAGTAAGCACCTTCTGTTAAATTCAATTAAGATATATGTTCTTAAATCGTCATTGTGATCACTATCCTTGATAATAGGCAATAGAAACAGACAGATTTCCAATTAAACCAATCATAGGGAGAGAGCAAATCATGACCCATACTTAGCTCCATCAAGACATGCAAGAGTGGAAAGCAGGTATTTAAGCATCAGTCTGCAACTTTATTAATTAAATGACATGGCAAACCATCCACTCACCCTTTCTCACATGCCAGACACTTATAGCTGGGAACGCTGTGCATTTTCTGGGTTCCCACTCGTGATCTACTAGCTTAAGTCAGGATCTCTGTATTCATCTCTAGGACTCAGCTGATGTCTGAATGATTTAGACCCTTGCAGGTGAAATTGAAGAACAGTGAACCGAGAAGAACGCCCGCTCTACGAAAGGTTCAGTTTTCCGTTCTCTCCTCAAACATTAGGTCTTGTTTGACAAGGCTTCTCCTTTTCATCTCTGTCTCTTCTGAACATAGTCACAAACTGTGAAAAGTAATTTCTGTTATTCTCTATTTTTTCTTTCAACTCTTACTTTTCATTGACAAATATCTTCACAAGAAAGGTGAGAAATCTCTGTCGATTTGACTCACTTTGGCTCACTCCTTACCTAATCTTAAAGTGGGCAATTAATCAGGAAAAAAAAAAAAAAAGAGCATGTTTCCAGGAAGCCAGATCAGATTTTGAATGATATAAATCTCTCTAAACTATGTGAAGTAGAGAAAAGAATTTTCTGCTTTAATGTGGATGTTTCTCCAAATGCTATACTGTAAAATAAGTCTATTTCAATTTCCTGGCTGCCCACCATGAAAAGACTTGTTCCACATTTATGCCCTTCACTATAGGTTGACATGAGAGACTTATGTCACATGTTAAGTCATTCATAGGCTTCCAGAACAGGAGAGAGGCCATACTTTCCTTTGCAGCAGTGGCCATCATGCTTCTGTTGACTATGCCTGAAACTGAATAATTCCAAACTAGATGTTGAGCATGGAATTCAAAAGTAGTTGAAATTCAGAAGTAGCTGGAATTCAAAAGCAGTTCAACTTCACATAAAGTAGGGCATATCCTGTGCTTGAAAACTTCTCGAGAGTTCTGGATGCTCTACACATATTTACATGTCTTTATCTTATCTCTTGCTTATTGTAATACGTTTGAGTCAGATAAATTTGCATTTGGACACATTAGGTACATCTATAGCAGCATTTTACAGTCCATCACGATATATCATCTAGCATTTGATTTGGCTTTTATTTAACATTTGATGTTCTCTTATCTCTTCATCTATTTCAAATGGTAAATTAGTGTAATTGCAGCATATAACTTTTGTTATTTCCAAACAGATTTTATTTTGAACATGAAATGTGCTTGTAGGCGTGTCCTATCTCTGCACCCCAAACTGCATGCTGAGTCTGTTGTTTTGTGCTGTTCCTGACAGGTGATTTGCTAATAATCTGCTGTCCTCTACAGCAGGAAATACAACTGTGGGTGGCGTAGCTAAACATAGAGTCATTGAGCATTTCCTAAAATTCTATCTACAGCATTTAATTTTCCATGGCAAGGATCACTACAAGTAGTGACAAACTGTGGCATGCATTGGGCTTTTCTTGTCCATTTTTGGAAAGGTCTGGATGCTGGGATTGGAGCCATCTGGAAAAAGCACAGCTCAGAAATACATTCCTCCTGTAGGCAGTTTGACGCGAGTTATTGGCCAGTTAGCAAAAAAAAAAAAAGTCCCTTGAAGACAGTAGTGCAGGCATCCCCTGCAAACTACACTGATCTGTTAATTTCCTATTTAGAAAGAAAAGGTGGGAGCAATGGCAAGATAACACAGCCCTATTTATGCAATGGGACAGTACTCCTGCATTTGAGTATCAAGTCTTGCTTCATGATTCTCCACAGGGCAAAATTATTCTTTGAGGTCAGATTTGTTCTTCTCAGTGCATCTAGGTTGTCAGGTATGTAGGATATATTGTCTTTCTGTATATGTCGGTAGACTTGAAAGAAAAACAAACAAAAAGAAACCTGGATAAAAAGAGGACCATCAAGGCTTCTGCGCTTATTAATACCTTGTAAAGATGTGATTATGAAAAATATTGCTATGTCACATCTTGCTACTCCAGCAGGGCTCAGCAGAGGCCCAGTTGTGCTCTTGGTGAGGTCCTGATATGTTCTTTGCCCACTGCTCTACACTGCTGAATTTTTCAGGTCCTGGGAACATGTAATGAAATTTTAAGATAACATTGCCAGCTGATGGATTACCCGTATTGGATATTAATTAGTGTTACCAATGGGAAAGTTGTGAAGTGAATTCCTAACCTTTTCTTTCCTGGGGTGGATGAAGAAAGGTGTATAACAACTCCTTTTATCATACTGCCCATGTTCTAATGTTGCTGCTCAGAAAAACAGTGCCACTGCACCTTTTTATGACGTACTTATAACAGGGTTGGATATATAAAGTTGAATCAGAATTGCATGGAAAGGAACTACATTATCATCATTTATATAGAAATCCTAGGGAAAGGGTGAAAAAATACTGCATTAATAAAAAGTGTTTTAACCATATCAATATATATACATGAATATAAATATGTATAATACACATAGGAATGTATTTACATATATATGTAAAAGTAGATCAGGAGTTTTTGGAGGCAGGACTGATTTTTAAAGTAGACAGAAAAAGAGGAGTTGGCCTCCCTCCTTCTTCATCCAAGCCTCCGGCTGATGGCTGGGGATTGCCACTGCAGAATGGACACCTGGATGGTGGCAAGGTCACCTGCTGTCTCAGCTGAAGCTTGGCAAAGCTGGGGAGGGGAAGGTTTGCTTAATTTGTAGATTTGCTTACCTGTGCATTATGGTTGCATGTACATGAGAATTAGTCAGAAAGGAAGGAATCAATCTTACTGATAGAAGGACACATCAGGCTGCCCTTCTGTCTGCTTTTGAGGCTTTGGAATGATGCAAATGAAAATACATATCTTGATCAAAAACTGTGTGAACTTCTCACTATTTGCCTGGCAGCAGAGAATGTGTTTATAGGACCTCCTCGCACAGTGGATAATTACTTGAGCAACTCCTTCATCAGTTTTACCCTTCATGGCCAGGAAAAGAGTCAGCCTGGATGCTGGATGAGTGTGTCTAGCTGCCTTAATACTCTTCTGGTGCCATACACCGTGTGCAGAAACTGGGACGGCACTAACTGCTGTCTGAGAGCCAAGCTGGCAGCCAAGGTGCAACAGGAGAAGAGGGGCTTCTTGAAGCTGCGCTTGGCCAAAGCTCAGGTTTGAACTCTGCATCTGTAAAAGCTAATGAGTAGGAATCTGAAAACAGATGACTCCCAGCCTTCAGAGTGCCGTGAAATACATGATTTGCAAAAGAAGATTTCCTAATATTTTTAGGTCAGAAGGGTCTTCAGTGAGATGAGGATCTCACAAAGCTGTGTGCTAAATGAACCAAATGTGCTAAATGGTGAGATACTGCATCTTCAAGCAGTTTGCTGCTAAACTGATGAGATGTGCAAAGGCAGTCTTTTAGCCTTGTTTAATAGCTTAGGAAACGAGGTGATCAAATAGTTTCTATGGGAGTCTTTAAGAGCTTACAGGGAAAGGAAAGAACTGAACTCAACTCAAACATCTGAGTTCAGTTCCTTTACTGCAAGCTCATCTTTCATTTTCTCTTCCCTACTTTATTAGAGAGTACTATCTTGAAAAATATCAGTCTTTACATTTTGATATAAATACTCATACAGCTGTATTAGAGCAGTTGTTTGATACAGTGCAGTCCCTTATTTGTGAATAGGCTCCCAATGTGGTCTCTGCTGCAGGCGGTAGTGTTCTGGTGTATGGAGCTCCAGCGTTCATACGATCATTCTGGCAGGAAGGAGAGGGAGGGAGGTAGCCTCCCCACAGCCGCTGGAACTGAAATCATTTATTTGTGATAACACTTTTAGAGGGGATAAAAGTCGTAGACATGCATGCATTGTAGAAGAGAGGTTTCAAAGAATCAGGAAATAGTCAGAAAGCGTGATTGATTGCGAAAGGCAGTACAATCCCACAGATTTTGGACATATTCTCAGCGTTGGGGTTTGGCAATAATAGAGGCATAATGTCTTTCACTCAAATGAATCACAAAATTCTATCACTTCATTTATTTTTTAAGCAGGTACAGATAGTTAATGTATTAGCTTTGTAACGAATTCTACAGTGTCTCCTTTTTTAATAAAGTACTTTAAAGTCCCCTCCTTAGTTACTGAAATATGTACGCTTCCAGATTTGATCATTATGGGACCGAGGGTTCCATTTTCACAGGAGATGGTTCCAAGTTAACTACAAGTACATGGACTGTGAACTTCGTCTAACAAAGTATAGCCACCAAATGTTCAACACAGAGAAATAAAAAGGACATTTTTTAATCTGTTACAGTATGACTTTTCTTTATAGTGTTGATATATATATTTCAGTTGTATGAAATTATTTTGTTTTGCACGTAGTGGAAATCAGTTTTGTTTTACTAAAAGAGCAGAAGAATAATTTTTTCCCATATGCTACAAATAATGTCCATTCTATAGATGTGCTGTAAATGCATCCAAATGTACAGCAGCAGTTTTATGTGTGTGAATGAGCCAGGGAATGCGTGATTAGCAAGCCATTGTGAGGTGCTGTGAGAATTCAAACTTGTGAAATGTATACCTCAACATAGTCGCCAAAAAGCACCAGATGATCATTTTTAAAGCATTTTCAAATATTTACAAGTCTCTGGAGGACTGGTAAAGACCATTTACTTTCCAGAAAGCAGACCGATGTAATCTGAAGAAAAAATCATTTTTCTGGCCACCCAGCTACACCAGCAATCTAGATGAGATATATTGATACTACTTAGATGTAAGTAAGTCAGAGAATGGTTTTCTTGGTATGTGAGGCCTGCAAATTTTTAGTGGGATATATCAAAATCCAAACTGTGTACTGGAAAGTTACCTTTGTTTTGCAGTTCTGTTAGTCACTGAGGTGACAAAATTGCAAACTGTTTCACTGCATTTCTTATAAACAACTTCACTTTCTAGGTCTCCTGAGCCCCCTTACCTTTCTCCAAATGAAGAAGTCAAACATCTATATATCGCTAATATGAGGAAAAACCTACTATGAATTGAGTCTATTTTGCAGAGAAAACTTACATCTGAAAATAGTAAATGACAACAGAATGCTGCAAGTGAATGTTACATTTCTGAGGCAGTTTGAAAGGAGAATTGGAGTTATTCTATTGTTTGAAATGACATTTAAATAAGTTTTTAAATGCTCAGAGCTGCAAATCTGGTAAACAGCTTTCTTGTCCATTATAGACAATAAAAAGTATATGCACTTGTGGGTACAGTTGGAGAAACCTAAACATCAAAGTACTTTAGTGGCTCACATTTTTTAACTGGGTGCTACGATAATGAATGGTATCACTGCAGTTTACTGTCCTATAGTGATTTTTTCCATACACCACCAAAAGTATTAAATTCTCTCTTCCAGGGAATTTTTTTCTCTTTCTTTCCAGAACGTTGCTACAGCAAATTATACAGGGATTTAACTCTTCTGTAGCATAGTATCGATTCAATTCATTTTTGTTTTTTAAGCAAAAGACAAAATTAGTTCTTTCTTTCTCCTAAGAAAATGAAGGAGGTACTGTTCTGTCACCCAGTTCCTGTGGACCACCTCAAGGTAAACTTTCCTGTGTCCAGATCATGTTCACGTACCAATCTGTCTTTGTTGACTCAGTCATTCATTTCATAGCACTAAATTTAAACACAAGACACAGTGTGACAATTTTAAATGTTCTTAATATTCTGTACTTGATTCGGATAAATATGTTTTGTCAGTATATCTGAAATTATTGATGCAGTACCTTATAACCAGGTAGCGCCTTTGTCTCACTTTACAAATGGTAGGCTGAGACAAAGAGAAACAAAGGGTTGGTCATTCCAAGCTGGGAAACGTGAGAAGGACTTTCCCAGGCTAGTACTGACCCAAGTGGAGTGGTCCTCCACCTTCAGTGCTGAGTGGTACAAACTCACCTGGCCCAACCAATCCAGTCTTTACCAATGAGTTAATGCGATACCTGTGCATATCTACATTCTTATAAAGTTTGAATTGCACTCCCAACACCTCTCCATCATGAATGTTAACGAGTGTTGGGCCCAGCACTTCAGTGAGACTTGTTTTGAGCTGCTGCATTCAATACGGTTAGTGTAGACCTTTTTCATTGAAGTAAAGAAGTTTTTTACTGAATTAAGTCTGTTAATCACTAGGAAATACTGTCCTTGCATACATGCAAATATCGAAACAAGACATCAAGATGAAATGAAAGTATTAAGCTTTGAACTGTGTTGTTCTAAAACAATTGTGAATTGAAGAGGCAGGGACAGAGCAGAAGAAGCACTGACAGTGCTCATTCTGTGTATGAGATTTTTTTTAAAAAAAAGCTTTTGGACAAAGTATACAACAATAAGAAAATGTGAGATAATTTATTTTGCAAAGTTTTTATTCAAACACTGCTGGAGTATCCATTTTCCTCTTAAGAAAAAAGCACAGGAAAAAGAAAAAAATATTTTTTACATCTCAATTAAAAGAAAATAGTGAAAGGGGAATACATTGTTGTCTATGTGCTGACAGCCTACAAAGATCTTTTCTGTCATTTTCATGCTCATAAGACATTATTTTAGCTGTTTTTATTTTGTATTTATTCTGGATAATTTTACATGGAATTTGCACTGCAAATGTCTTAAAAAACTAAAAGACTAATGTCTTAAAAAATACAATAATTTGTCTTTGTCAGCCTAAGATTTACATAAAGTTTCAAGTCTTCTTTTCTTGGAGACGAAGAGAAGGAGGAGCTGAAGTCTATTAGCTCCAAGAATTTGCCTCAGTGCCATCATTTTGTCAGTCTTCCAAAACAAAGCAACAAAACGGTGCCACTTTCTTTCATTACCAGCACTTGCCCCTTGTCAGTGCCAAATTTCAACCAATCATGCAGGTCTTTTCAGGGCCATAAAGGGGAATATCATGGAGCCTCCTGAGGAACTGAATCCACACACTGACCATTAAGCCTGAATGAAGGTGATAATCCTCAAGACATATTAGATGAAAGGTACGAGTTTCTGGTAACGTAAGAGAACTGTGCGTGTGCACAGAGTAAGCTGATGCTTAGCAGTAATGCCGATTTATTCCCAGAAGTAGAAGCAAGGTGAGGAAAAGAATTTTGCCATGGGGGACAATGGGTGTCAAGGGGACTGTATGACGTGGCTGTCATGGATAGCAGGGGACAGAATTTGATGACCAAGGAGTTCTCTTTCAATTTCGTACTCTCAGGTAAGTGTCAAATGCAAACAAATTTTGGAGAGTGTTAGAGACTATTGTGTCTGATCTTACCTTGTCTGTCATCTCAGGTCTATCAGAAGGTAAGTTGCTCCTGTTCTTTGTATTCTGTGATTCTTCATAGGTTGTATGTCACAAAAGACTTCTTAGACTATGCATTTATGTGGACACTTCAGAAAAAATGCCGTACTTCCCTTTAGAATATCACACTAGACATGAACAATTGGAAGCTGTGCTGTGAAAAAAAAAGGAATAATTCACTAATAGTGAACAGAAATATATATCTAAATGTACTTAAAATTCCAGGAACGCATTGTAGCCATGTTCAAAACTGATTAAATAGGGAAACAACTTTGAAATTTTGCCAGATATTTTCCAGCATGAATGACTCTCTTTCTGTCTCACACACAGGGTACACTGAGAAGCTGTGCTGCATACTGCAGCAATCTCCTATTTCAGCATGAAGGGACTGTCAGAGATAAGGCAAGAGATATGTAATATTATAACCATTATTTATTCTAGTTTAATGAAAGGGGAAAATAGCCCTTTTAGCTGCAGCTTGCATACAGAAAAAAAACATTCATCTTACGCAGCCTACACTGTCTATTGTATTCACAATATATTAGCAGTTAGCCGATCTATTGGCTGAGATGAATTATTACATTGGCTTACACTGATATCCATTTTCATTACAGGGCAGTCATCCAAGTCCTTTCCTATTCTATTTGCACATCCTTATTTCTTTGCTTTTCCTTTACGCTTTGGGTCCTCTCAGACCAGAAGTCTCATACACTGAATATGTTATCTTTTAAAGTTTGAACTCCATATAGAAGCAAATAGTCAAGTAAATGTTTTTATAAGTAATTTGTTGATTTTATACCACACGTTATTGCTAAAAGTGCACCTTCATAGACCAGATTTTCTTCTCCTTAACTAAAGCATATTACATCTTGAGTAGACAGGGGGAAAAAGGAGGCCAGTTTATTTTGTATTTGCTGTTGGGGTTTGCTTTGCTTTATCTTGTGTTGTTGGTAGGGTATTTATGGAGAGGTGGGAGGCAAGAGGGACGGTGAGAAGTATTGATTACACCATGTTACACAGTAGTGAATCCACTGGCTAAGTAAAGGAAGAAGTCCTAGAGAGAAATTTACAAAAATGGGCTGATATAGCGCATGATTTCAGGATAAAAGAGAATAAAGGAGGGAGGAAAGGCAGGTTATATTTTTACTGTCTAGTAGAGACAGCTCAGAAAAGGCCAATTTGCTGGCTTTTGGCACTGCAAGCCTGTAAGCACTGCTTTGGACACAGCCTAAGAACACCTTAGCACCTGTCCTTAGACTGTCCCCGGGGATTCTTTTTCTTGCTCCAAAACTACAGATTTGAGCAAGACTGGAACACAGGCCTTATGAGGAGCAGCTGAGGGAGCTGGGATTGTTCAGTCTGGAGAAGAGGAGGCTCAGGGGAGACCTTATCGCTCTCTGTAACTACCTGAAGGGAGGTTGTAGTGAGCAGGATGTCGGCCTCTTCTCTCTCGTAACTAGTGACAGGACGAGGGGGAATGGCCTCAAGTTGCGCCAGGGGAGATTCAGGCTGGACATTAGGAAATACTACTTTTCTGAAAGAGTGGTCAGGCGCTGGAATGGGCTGCCCAGGGAGGTGGTTGAGACACCAAACCTGAAGGTGTTCGAGAAACATTTAGATGTTGTGTTGAGAGACATGGTTTAGTGGGGTTATATTGGTGGTAGGTGGATGGTTGGACTGGATGATCTTGTAGGTCTTTTCCAACCTAGCTCATTCTATGATTCCATGATTCTAGGATTCTAGGATTTTGGGACAGAAGGGCATAGTCAGGAAGGGACATTCAGATATGCATCATGTTCATATGTATTCATAATGTTGTCATGTTAAAACACTAATACCATTTGACTGACAGCTGTAGTGGTCTCTCCATGCTGCAGAATAGTTTCAAGCCATGCATAGCATCTGTACATATGCTCAGTAATTCTGCCTTCTTAATAGGACTCTTCTAAGTATATAGCCTTGACACTGCAGTTATCTCTGAATCACATCCCCTACAGATTCCCTCAGCTACCCAGGCGTTTCTGTGTGCCTACAACCATGGAATCCACTGTGGAATCAGGATGCTCTTCAGTATGAGAGAGAGAGACTGTCTTGCCATTCAAAAAGCATGCATGTACATATACATAGGAGCACACATAAATTTGTATGTATATTTTGCAAGCAGAATTTTGGCAGATTTTTTTCTTTCCTTAAGCAATTTGTTCCTCTCCTCCAGCCTCCTCTGTTCCCCTTAGAAACCACTACACCTCACCGATGGCTTGTAGGATTAAAGCTGTATTTATATGGGGCGATTTGAGGGGCAGGGTTTCTTTACCTTGCCTGTGTTTGAAGAGAAAGCAGTGGGCACCACTTCAAGTCTAAATAATGACAATAATCATTTCCAGCAGACAGACAATCTCTTCCTGGCTGGCTATAGTCTGACTCTTCAGCCAATGTAACTGGCAGCTCTGATATTTCCTCTGAGCCTGGCACAGAGTTAGGATGCTTGGTAGTGTTCTAGATGCCAATTTATCAATTTATTCCTTAAACTGCCTGATTTTGTTGCCTGTGAAAATATACACTTATCTATTAGAGGAAATGCAAGTAGAATAAAGCAGGAAATATTAAAACACAGCATGATGCAGTGAGATATGGTGTTTCTTAAACAGTAGCAGTAATCTTAATAAAATGCAAATGCAATCTTTTTCAGGGAACAGTGTGGTAATAAAAAGTGAAGAAAGGAGAAAGGTGCATAAAAAGAAGGGGAGCTCTTGGATAGAAGAATGTCTTTGAATTTAGCAAAGACATAATGCAGTGCCTGTTACAATTGCACAGCTTTGCTTTCAAAAGGTAAAGACAGTGGGTGGGCTCCTTTCATGCCTGGTGTAACTCCACCAAAGCCAGTGGAACAGCAACCATACTAAATGTAGCTCTGCACAAGCAATATAATAATCTGTAGATGTCAGTAAAATAGGACGGATGTTATTTCAGATATCAATAGCTGAAACAAGTGTGCAATACAGAGTAATCCTAACTTTTGTAAGAATCATTCCATAGCAGTGAGACATGGAAGAAAAAATATCTTGCATAGTAGAAGGAAGAGATGTATTTCTTTACACATGTCCTTTAGCAGTAGTTACTATTAAAAGAAAAAAAATGGGGATGCCACTCTTGACTATTGACCTCATAATATGTTAAGCCATTCTCTAAATGTTTGTGCGTTTTTCTATATCTTCAGTTGTTCCTCCATTTTTAAAATACTTTCCTCATCTACTGGAGTTTTAGTAGACCATTCACTAACTAGACTTACTATGGTTAGGCTTCAGGGATGTCCAAAATCAGATCTTGGTTGCTCTGCTCTGTTCCTTTGCAACCAATTTTTTTTATTCTTCTTCTCTTTTTGGTGGAGACAATGATCAGGGATTTGTGAGGTACTTATAGCACTACAGAAGTACTTAAATAATATGTAAATAGATAAATAACAGAGATTCCATCCCAAGAGACCCTATAATACCTTTGGGGTTGGTTGAGGAGAACCTCCTGAACTTCTGCAAGAAGAAGAAGAAAGTTCTGCACCAGGGAAGACATAAACTGTATAGGAAATACTTACGTGAGTGGCAGTTGATAGATAGGAGCTCGGGTCATGGCTGATGTCCAGTTGAATACAAGCCAACAGTGTGCTCCAGCTGTGGACAAGGCAAACTGACCTGGGCGACACTGGACAGCAGATCAGATGAGGGGAGCACTTCTACTCAGGATTTGCAGGGCTGCACCTGAACCTAGCATCTGCTGTTAGATATTCAGGTTCAAAAGGGGCACTGAGAAATTGCACAGCATTTAGTAAAGAGCTCTGAGATGGTCAGGGGCTAGACCTCCTGACATAGAAGTGGAGGTTGATAGGGCCATACTTGTTTAGTGAGACAAAAAGGAAGCTTAAAAGTGTTTAATAGCAGCCTATAACTTAAAGACAGTTACAAAAATCACTGAGACATTTTTTTTTGGTAGTAGCAGAAGATACAAGAAGGAAAAAAAAACATAAATTATTACTCAAGAGGTTCAAACCAGGCTTTGGGAAAATACTCTTTACTGGGATGGTGGTAGTGCTATGGAACAGCTTAGACCAGGATACTGAGACATCTAGGAGATTTACAAGACTCACCTAAACAAAGTCATGGATGACCTGATCCAGTGCTGGCAGTAGTCCTGCTTGGAGCAGTGGTTGGGAATAAATGACCTCCAGACATTCCTTCCAGCCAACACTATGATTCTATCATTCTAGTATCTTTCTGGTTTGGTTTGGGATTTTCTGTTTGTTTTTTCTTCTCTAGGCTCCTTTGGCTGAATTTAAACCTTAATGAGTCCTATTCCACACCCTGGTCTTCAAATGATATGGCTTCACGTTTTTATAGTACTTTTGAACGCTATGGAAAACTGACCGGAGAATGTATCAAAATATTTCTCTGCTCATTGACTCATCTGGTATATGTAAGAATTCCTCAGAGATATCAACTGGGCACAAACACAAACCAAAAGATCTAAATGGTGAGCCTGAGTAGACATTATCTTCAGCTGTGCAGAGTTTTTACACATCCTGTCTAAGAAATCAAAAATCTCAATGCTTTTTATTTTATTCTGAAAGAGAGTCAGAAAGGAGAGGAAAAGGGTGATAATGCAAACCAAACTCTAAAATATCTTCTAAAGCTATTAAAATTGGCAACGATATATAATAAAGAAAGAGTCAGATGTTTTACATATAGAGGGACCCTCATTTATGAGAGACCTGAATCAGGGCACAAAGCTTTGACGTTCTAGGGGAACAAGAAGTAGATGTTTTAGTGGAATCCTGTAGTTGTCCCTTTTTTTTTTTCATATGCAGGTAATGCTATAGTGTAGTTTTAGAAGAAACTAAAGCTTATGTATTTGTCTTTATTTTGCTTATGTAAATGATATAAAATTAAGTCTTCCTCAAACACATCCATATGTGCAACTCATGTTTTACAGGTTGTGTTTTACTGTTATTCTCTTGAAATATTCCTAGGAGGAAATTTAGCACTCTGAATAGCACTGCTGTTTTCATTTATTATGATGCAAAAGGCTTTCCTTCAAAGGAAACTTCCTTTTAAACATGGATCTCTAATTGTCAGAGATACTCATGTTATTTAATAATTATCCTCCAGTCTCCTTATGGGACATCACTACTATTACTTAGCTCGAACTTATGAAAAGGTGAACAACGATTCTCTTCAGGAAACCAAGAGCCTCTGTGGTCTTGCTGAATGTTCCTCCTCAGCCAACTGTATCATTTTACTGAGGCTCTGTTGACTCTTTATCATTGCTCTTCTGATATTAAATGTTTTTGTTTGGGTTTTGCTTCATTTTTAAATGAATGTGTTCAGATATGTCTTTCATATGTTCATCATTTTTTTTTTCCATTGGAAAAAAAATGATGAGGCTTTTGCCTCATCCTCTCTCCAATGAACAGCTTTTTGGAGCAGCTTAAATCCAGTGTGGGTCAGCCAGGCTTCATCTTCTCTCATGTTTTTCAGACTGTTACTGTCACATTTCTGCAGACTACAGGATTTAAAAATAGGCTCCCTGCGCCTTCAGGTTCAATCCCATAAGTGATGTCTTTCCCCTACTTCTATCAAAACCAAGGATTTGTAATGAATCAGAATTCAGCATCCTGCTGGGTCAGGCATCTCTTTTCTAGCCAAATCCTTTAAAAATACCACTAGCACTCAGATTTAAGATGAGGTGAAAGTTCTATAATTAGTGGAGAAGTTGCATAAATACAATAAATACATTTTAACTATTGGTCCTAGACACTGATTCATTCAGGACAGGGTGTAACACAGAACAGTCTATCATGGATATATTTTAATGTCCTGATTTTCTCTGCAGCCTCAGACAAGTGGTTACATTCACCTATACCATCCAGTATCCTAGTTTTTCTTCTGATTTATTACTTCTCAGACCCTTTCTCGTGTAAAAGATGGGAAATCAGCAGTAACAATAAACATTAACCATGATTTTTTCATTGCTCTGTGAATGAGTTCATCACTGCTGGAAATGAAGAATTTCCTTCTACCATTTGTGTATCTATGTAGGTTGCTCTGAAAGTAATACCTCTTATTTATTTACATGGAAACTAAATCTACAAAGAACACAATAACACTATTTAACAGGGCAAATACTCAGCTGCAAAACATTATTTTTCAACAGTCACCATCATTAGCTGTGCATTTTTGCCAACGAGGAGCAGGAGCCTGCACGCCACACTCATAAAAATCTGCACCAGAGGAGGTCACATGACCCAGTGTTTCACCAGTGCTATGACAGCATTGTAACTAGGAAAATGTTGCCGATACAGTCCAACTTTCACTGTGCTCACATCCACTGTTTGATCTCCATAAATGTTCAACAAGCATCTGTGAATGTCAGTGGGTGCAATTTCATTTGCATGGAGGAATTCAGTGACACACCTTTGCTCCATATGCACTTCCATGTCAGATGCCATTTTGTCAGACTGCCCCTCTGCTGCCTTCTGTTGCACACAACAAAACATAATAGAATAATGGCAGGAAGGTTCAACCTCTACTGCCATATGACCAACATCTGCCTCTGGCATTGTAGGCCAACATAATTAAATATGAGGCATTACTTTTGGAGAATTCTTCGTATTTTTATTTGGGTTACCTCCAAACAATGGCATTTCAAATTGTTCTTATGACTGAGTTTTAATACCGTAAGATATTCTCTACTAATTATATATGTAGGCACTAGACCCTGGAAAATCTGCTCTGTGACTACTTAGCTGCTGAGATTATTAGTGATGTGAAGATGCCATTTAAAATCCTTGGGCTCTTTGTGTGCTCCTGAGCATGACTGTAGGAACTGACACTGGTATATAAAATAAGAATTTGGATAATGCAAAAGAATAAACTTCGGGTGCTGTAAAGGATCTTCTTTAATTTGGGTCTGGCCTGGCAACAAAAAAATAATATTTAAATATTAACATGAAGAATATTTAACTGCATCTCTAGAAATCACCTCTACAGATGGTTTTCTTTGTCAGTGACCAGAGATGCATACTGTCTTTCTCTTTTTTTTTACTGAGGGTGAGACAAATATAAAAGAATATAAGGAAAGTGAAAGAGAATGAGTGGTTCATAGGTAAGATTAACCCTTCGTCTATAGTACCTCTGAAAATAAGCAAATGGTTTGTTTCTGATGCACATATTGCACTCATACCCTGAAATTTTGCTCTGTCTTTAAAAAATGCATATTCATAAATAAAGGAAGGTCTGATAAAAGTCAACAGTTGCTGAGATGCACTAAAATATGTATATGGAAAATACTGTGCTATCACTTGCAAAAATACAATAAAAAACCACATACACCAAAATCAAACATTGACCTTGAGAGTACAAACAGATCTGAATCAAAATCTTCAGTCTGAATCTTCCAGATCAATGGGAAAGGTCAATGTAGATTTAAAGTTTGTAGTTTCCTGCTGTCAAAGAGAGTCAGCCAAATTTAAGTTCCATGCACTCCTGAGCACCAATTTAAATAAGTCGTTTAAGCATTCATTATATGGCATAAAGAAATAAATAATAAGAAGGCCATATTTCAATTTCATTTATTTTATTTTTAACTTCACTGGTTGTTCTGAACTACTCCAAGCAGAGTAGATAGACATAGAAGAGCCTCTTCTGCATGTGTAGAAGTGGTACTTTTATGTTCAGATTTGTTTGGCAGTTGGGAATCCTTTAGGTAGTGTTAAAATGTCCATAGAGCATTGAGACTAGAGGGTCATTGCAATCACTGCTGTTCATATGAGGAACTACTGCCATTCCTCACCACAACTGCTGCTACATATTCTCACCAGCATATCTCTGGCTATTAGGCCTGACCATTCTGCCACTCCCTGCAGCCCGTTGCCTTAGAAATTGTTTACTTTACTGTGCCTGACCTTCCTGGTATGCCAACAGCCTGCCAACAAGCTGCCAACACTGGATTTGCTGAGTGCTCTAAATGCACAGGGAAATGTGTGCTCATACAACCAGTAGAGTTCCAAGACAGGCATTTCTTTCCTTCTCTGGGTGAAGCTGAGTAAGTCTGGCAACCTGATGATTTCCATCACTTTCCATAAAGCAGCTTTGCTTTATTGGTAGCAAAAGTCATTCTGCTCCTTCACTGAGACGCACTGGCCCAACTACCTGGCTCTTTCAAGCTATAGCCAGCAAAGGTTGTGCATTACATCCTGAGAGCCCCTGTCGTGCTGAAACACATAATAATCTATGCAAGTTATAAACTCAGCAGATACCATTTTCCCTCTAAAACTACCTTTAAGTGCCCGTAATTTCTCTTCCTTTGGCATTTCTAGTGTTTACTGCAACGTTTCAATTTCATCTAATAGCTGTATAACTCTGCTGCAAACCTCACTCTTCTTTTCATTCTCTGAATTTCCGTCCCCTGTCCATCTCTCAAATGCATGTTTCTGAGTCTTACCAGGTTTTATTTGAAGATGGGACTACCCAAAAGACAGATTCAAGTCATATTATGTCTGTTGATCAGTGGATTTAGGTAAAATCATCAGCCCTGTTGCAGAGCCACGGAAATGCAAGGCAAATTCAGAAATACCTGAACCAGCTTATTTTGGCCTCTCAACCTGCAAATTAAATTGTCAAAATAAAGTCATATTTTTGGACCTCCTGCTTTCCAGATGGCATCTTCTTCACGTCCTCATAGCATGCTACAGTTCTGTGCAGTACCCTGAATGCAGATCTCTAAACTGATAAAATTCACTGGAGACTTATTGTCTGCTAGACAAATCCCCTAGCTATGTCTAAGCTTATATTTTAGGGGGCTGTTAGTATGCCATTTAGGGAGCAAGGTGGCAACAGGTGTGTTGTTTTTTTTTTCAGTTGTCCCCAGACAAGTTGTGCTGCTTATTGCTCTTTGGGCTACCACTTTGGTGTGACTGGAGAAGCTTCTCAACAAAAGCTCCAGACTGCATCCCACCGTCATGGGCAGCCCACCAAGCTGATGAGTGATTAATTGAAAGGGTACTTTGCCCAAGCTCCCTTTTCCACAAGCAGATCTCTTACACTGCATTATGGTACAGCAAGGGAAAAGCAGAGCCCTTTCTATATTTCTTGAGTGACTCTTCAGGCCAACTAAGCTTGCTTCATGAGATCTAGTCCCCTAGGATTCCTTTGCTGGTTGGTAGAGAAGAAGACATTTACTCTTGTTCTAAGAGAAATATCTACAGTTGATGAGTTGAAGTGTGCTTATTTCTCTCCTTTTAGTACACGGAGAACTTCAGATATCTACATCATAGATACATTATATTAGATTCTGTTAATCCTTCCCATATGTCTAAGTAATGATTTGAGACAGTGCAGTATTATTTCCAAGACAAATTCTGCATTAATATCACATTGTTGTGAGGTTCAGTTACCACCAGCCGCATCCTTTAATCCTTTCTGTCCCCTTTTTTTATATTTCATGCTGTAGTCACTTTTAAATACCTGCCAGTCTCTTGGGGAAACATGCATCTTATTGATGATGGACCAATAAATGTATATTCCATACTGGAAATGCTGAGTCCATGAGCTTTGTGTGGAGAAGGTAAACTATCACAGCATTCACCTCATGGCAATTTAAAGTGATTACATGTAGGCTGAAAATTATTGTGTCATTACTCCCTTCAAACAGATGAACTCCTTTTAAAATCACAGGTAATCTGTTTTTAAGGATCTGTGAGTAACAAAAAGGTGATGAAGTGAAATTCCCTCCCTCCTTCCCCAGATTCACCTTTGTTAAATCTTTGGCTCTCTGTTCCTTTCCTGATTTTTTGTCTTATTTTAAAATGCCCCGCTGTGTTATCTGTTTTTCAGATATCAGTAGGTTTGCTTGAGTATCCTTGGGGTTTAAATAGGTCTGAATAATGAAGAAATCAGTCTGATGTAAAAGCAAAAGGAGCTTACATTTACGGTGGTAGCAATAATGATGGTACAACATCACACAATGGCTCCTGGAAGCACACAAATGTCAAAATAGCATGAAAAACTCCTCGCACACACTGCTAAGATTGCCCAGAATTCTTCCAGAATAACATAAACAATCATTTTGATGAATTCAAAGCTAATACTCATGTCATTCCCTTCACAAAGATGACTAGTTTCAGACAGGAACTAATTGTGCTGTCTAGTTTAAAAATAGAGAAATCATCTTTTGTTTTAGCAGGATCCCTCCACGGTGTTCTGCTGTTATTGCCTGAAAACATGCTGTGTATAAAATGGTTGCGTGAAAGGGTTAGCAATACCAGGCATGGGAGCAGGCATTGTTGCCAATGTAACAGGACATTTCCTTGCCTGAGAGAAGGGTGTGGGTGACGATATTTGGAGAGCTAGCACACCTCTGTGGAAAATGCTTGTACTACAATGATCAGTATGGTTTAACTAAATACATTTCCTCCCAGTGGCGTCTAACGTAGTCCTGCCTTTTACCTAGATTCTAACATTTCAGTGTGTTTATTCTTTCTAGGTTTTTTTTCTGGCTCTCACTATTTCCATAATCCTCTAGTTTAATTACAAGCAAAATTTGAAAACAGATTTCTTTTTAATTCAATAAGAAGAATCCCTTTGAAGGGCCAATACCCAAAGAAACTGCACTGATCTTTCTGCACAATCTGCACTTTAAACAGTAGCCCTTCAAAATGCTTTCTGCAGACTAGGGACAGTAGTTAAGGATTTCATTTGTTAGAGCTACCCAGTCCCTAACACTCCACACAAAGTAAGTGGGAATGTGGGTAGTTAGCACATCTGTGACTCGGGCCTTGAGTTTATTGGAAATGGAAGTGACCCCTCACTGTCTGCTCATACTGCTATTAAAGACATGGTGCTTTCCAAGGCTGCAGCCTCCATATTCTCCTTTGCTGTTCCAGTAGTGATTTTTTAATGAAATAGAGTGGAAAGGCGCACACCTAATAACCATCTGCACTAGAAGAAAATCCTATTTCCCATGAAAATAAAAAAAACTGTTGCTAGAAAAGCACATTGAACAGAGAATTGCCTCTATGTGCTATTACCTTACACTGGGTAAAACATAAAAGCAGGTGGAGAAAGAAGCACCTCTGCACTGTGGCATGGATAGATCCTGTATACATACTTATATATATGGGCTTCAGTATAAATGGAGAATTACCTCTCCCTTCCAGTTTTCACAAGGGAGAGGGACACAAAAAAATGCAAAAAGAGAATGTTCCTTATTTTTTTTCCTTAGAGGTTCATGCACGCAATAATTATATTAGGTAGGGACACTGCTGAGAAATATTTATCCCTTTTTGTCTGACCACTTTCCTCTGTTGTGTTCTGATTTCCAGCTCAATTTCAGCCTGGTTTAAGAATGCCATGGTACTACCTTTTCATGGAATTATGTTCTGAATGAAAAGGGGGTTAATGCTCTTCTTGGTCTCTAGCCTACCTTTTCCAAAAATCCTACCACGTGACTTAGCCCAGTGTATGCTAAGATTTAACAGGCTTAATGAGTGAATTTTTATTGTCTCAACTGTGATACTCTATTCCAGCCACTATGGTATATAAATAGATTGGTGACACATTCGTGGGCATCTTGTACCGCTACTTACTACTGCTGGACCTGTTCTGGAAAGAGAAGTGAGGCTGTGTGGCGATGACTGTGTAGTACATAACTCATTGATGTTCAGAAAGCTTCCTAATTATGTTGATTTTGAAATTCCAGACTGTAGTTAGTCCGTAGGGTGCAATCACTGCTTTTGCTTCTTTTATTGCTGTTTGTTTTAAAGTCACTGATAAATTATGTAAGTCCTTTTCCTGACCCCAGAAGGACAATGAGACCAATGAATGTTGGGAATCCAGGCTGGCAACAAGACTTGTAACAGAGTGATGTGTGAAATACAGATCATGTGCAACACGATATGTAGGATCATCACGTCAAATGTCTTTGCTTCCTCTGCAGTTTCAAAATCTATTATTGAAAAACAGAAACAGTGTTTTTCTCTCCTGTTTTCTATTATAGTAAGCCATGATCCTTTTTCTTCCAGTTTAATCACCTTAAAGACTATTCCAACTTTGAAATCATTGATATAGGTACCTTGGGTCATAAAAGTGGCCAATAGGTTGGTAAAGACAATAGGTCTACAGTTTATGGTACTGCTAGAGACGTGGCCTCAGAAATGCAGATACCTTTGTCTGATACTTCTTCCTTATTGTTTTTGGAGACAACCATGAATGCCCTCTTAAAGGAAAACTGAAGAATATGAAAGGTGTGAGTTTACTAAACATACTGTATAAAATACATGTACTCAGAACAAACATGGCCAACTTCTTCTTGTTCCCCAAGTGTTCTCTTCAGTACAATGACTACTTGACTGTTTCATGTAGTAATAATTATTGACAAAGGGACAAAGCATGGAGCAGTCAGATTTTGCCCCACTGTTAGTTCCCATAATTTGGAGCTATGCTGTCTTTGAAACATATCCATATATCCATAATAGATGTGATTTCTAAGATCTTCTGTAGGAGTTCTTTTCAAAAGCTGTATTGTTTCCATGGATGCCGCCGTATAATCTAATTATTCCTGATGGGTTGCCTATTGTACTACAGGATTCTTCAAAGGAAAGGAAAACAGCAAGGTAGATCGTTTGAGGAAAAATCTTTTATTTGTTTAGGACAATGTTTCACAAAAGCTCTATCTGGGAAGGAAAGGAAATCTCTTCTGAGCCTCCTTTCTTTCAGAACTCAAGTTGCTATAATCATATAAAGCGGCTCTGTGTACTGTATGTTTTATCCTTTCCTTTCATTGGATGATAGAAGACGTTTCAGCCCCATGTTGTTTTTTTCTTCTGCCTCTGAAAAATTAAATCATTTCTATTGTAATATCTACTGTAGACAACCAGGGTAATGCAACCCCAAGCAGTCAGAGAATACATGCCAGGCCCAACACCTGCAGTTTGTCAAAAGAATTATTCGACTCAACTCAGTTGGAATCTTTTAGTGATAAGATATACAGTGGGGCAAAGGAGTTGATATTTACATCCACCTCATTAAAGTGAATCAATTTCTTATTATCACAGAGTCCCAAGCTCCTAGACCATATGATGAATCTCACTTGGTCTGTGGTGTGTGCAACTGTACTGTTTTTGACCTAGGCCATTATGCTATCCAGTCCCGTTGCATGTGCTGTTTCTCAGGGCACCTTTGCACCTGCATAACTAGGCTCCAGCCAGTTTTCCCAGAGAAGGTCCTGAAACTGTGCTTTATCATGTCAAATAACAATATCCTCAGCACATGAGCACACTCTCATCTTGCTGTGAATGCAATAAAAATGAATGTTTCTTTCACATGCACTGTCTTCCCAGATACCATATTGTAAGGAGATGATCACTGTGTGGGAAACTAATGAGTGGATAGAAAACTCCTCAGGCACATCACTATTAAGTGGGAAAAGGATGGAAGCTCAGGACTGTTTCCCACCATCATCCACTCTTTTCTTAGAGCTATTGCCATGGTGCTGCTATTTTGCACAGCTAGCTTCTCTGTTTTGGAATTTTGCCATCCTTTTATGCATATGTGAAAAGATTTTCCACTATTTAAGTGGAGACTTTATTTTGTATATAAATAAGTCAAAGCTAGCTGTATTTTTCTTTACATTACCCTCTAAGAGCAATTAGTAACTGTTTACAAAAATTGCCTCTTATTCCTATATCATCATCATTCCTATATCAATCAACAGTTCTGCAAAAGCACTACTCAACTTTGTTTTCCTATGTAATAGTTTCTATTGAAAAAAAAAATAGTATTAAGCCAATAAACTTCAGCTTTTAAGTAGAGATAGCTCAGCTCTGTTTCCTCTAATGATTACCAACAAAGAATTCAGAGCTTTAGTCCTTAAATTTGTTCAGGATCCAGAAACAGCTACAGCAGAGAAGTTCTCAACCTTTGGTTCTCCCTAGAGAAAGATGCTGAGCAGCACTTAGCAGAACTCTGGAGGAGGGAAAGAAACATGTGAGGACTGGAGTCAAGGCAGCATACATCTTGGAAGGACTAATAGAAACACTTTGAAGTCTGTGGTTAGTAGAGATGAAGGAAAAGCCAACTTCTTTGCTATATATCCATCCCCTTTCCCTCCTTGATTTTCTACTATTTGTTCATCTGAGACACAAGGTAATGGTATTATACTACTTACATGTGTCTACCTTGAGTCTTGTTCCTCCCAGACAAACCAGATTCTTTATTCACATTAAATAAAATGATTGATAAAATGGTTAAATAAAATTATTGGATTTTAACTTGGAGAGGGTTCTGCTAAGTGTGGGAGTGGAAAAGTACAGAGGCAGTGAGAATTGTGTTCAGTCTTGACAGTGGTGTAATCTGTGGATTGGAGTGCCAAAGTCCACCTCCTTTGAAGATTATTTCACACTTGTTCATAATTCTTTCCTGTGATTCAGCCAGTACCATCTCATTTGAAGCCATGAAAAGGAAGAGATGTCGACTCTCTAGCTAGCACTTGTTTTCATGGAGGGCTTTGATTCAGACAGCGGAAAAACGGGACAATGAAACAATACAGCCAGGGTGAATGTGTTTCCAAACAAATGGGCTACCTCTTAAAGCCAGGTCTTCTTCCATCAGTTGGATAGTTTATATACATATTGAAGCAATGGAGATGAAAGGTAGCAAATATCTGGAACTGCATAGCTGTAGATCTGAATTCAACACAACAAAACACTCTAGCACTGTATCTATATTTTATTTGTCTATATTCGCACATCACTTTTGGTTAACAAAAATAAGTACGTTACAAAGTAGCCTAGGAAATTAAATGAAAAATGCTGTAGTATAAAATATTTTTGAGTGCGATGAAGTTTTATACGGCTTCCAAGGGGGAACAAAACTTTGACTTGGTGTCACAGTTCACAGTATCTGAAATTTGAAAAGACTCATTTTCACTGGAATACTTAAAAGGAGCTTTTAATGTTCCCTCCAGTTTGCTCCAACCAGTCCAGAGTAGCAGCTGGAGATGCAAAAATGCATGTTCTCAGGCTAATTCCATTGGTCAGATATCAGATTATCAAAAAATCTGGAAAACTTTGATGGTTTATATATGCAGAGTTTTTGAACAATAGTGGATTTTCAGCGTGGTTTATTTTTATGTTGGATACTGTCCAAAACCTTTACCAGTGTTGACATGGTCTGTAAATTCTTGCTAGCACTACACTTATTTTGATAGTGTGCATCAAGCATAATGTAATCCTTTAGGCTAAACAAAGCATATAAAAAGTATTAACAATTAATATATTGTTCTGCACCAAACCACTGATCATACGTTTGGTGATACTCATTGCTCATTCTTGTTCTTCCTTTAGTAGTGCCAATATTTGAACCAGATGGCTGGGATAAATTAAGCCTATCAGCTGATGTGCAGCACTCAGTTGGCCTGATGGACAAGGGGTACATGCTACATTTCTGCACTGAGTTTCATGTTTTGTTTTGGGTTTTTTTTCCCATTTGGATTTTATCTTTCTGTTTGTTTTTTTTTTTACCACTGTGCAGTGTCCTATCCTGCCTCCAAAACTGGGCCGGGCTAGGGATGATAACTTGGAGTGGCCACAGTGTGGCCATCCTCAGATGCAACCACTGGCCCCAGGCCCCAACTGAGAAGGGACAGGATGGTGTCAGGGTGGTGCCCAGCTCTGTGGGGCCCATGGCCAGACAAAGATAGGGCTGTTGTGGGGCTGGGCTGAGACTGAAGAGAGTACCAGCATGGACACAATGAGGATGAGACCCTCAGTCAACACCTGGAATTCCTGGAAATAAAAGCCATAAAACCGAGCTAAGCGTGAATGGCTCTACTAGTCCCCAAGTCCATTCAATTTTTTTACCCATTGTATATAAAATTACAGTGCCTATTTTTTCCAGCTCAGAAAATGTCATGCAGGGGTGTTAAATATGTATTTGAAAGAAATTAGTATTCATTGTGGATTGTACCATTGAGAGCATAAGTGCAGACAAATATGTAGAGAGCTAGGGTTACAAATTACCTCTTGTGGCTCCTTTCTCCAGGTTTTTCCCTTAACACAATTTCTTTGACAAGTTCAGCTCTTGTTGCAGAAGACTTGAATTTATTGGATTGTTGACTTTTGCTGACCCCAAGTTGAAGCATGCATAGCTCTTAAGAATCACTTAACCTCAGAGGTTTATCATGGTAGGATATTTCAGGTTAACTCACATAGTTGGGCAAAAAGGGCTTCATCTGCTTAAGATAAGAAGTTCAGCCTATGTGTGTATGTTAGACTACTGCTGAAAGTGGAAAGACTACTTATGCTTGTATTAAAATGATTTTAAGTGTAGATGATCTAAATGGCAAGTATTCCTCCCTTAGAAAGTTTCCTTGCTCTTTATTTTCCATCAAAGTTAAAAATTACTTTTTGTAATTAAAAACCACGTGCATGGGTGTATTCCCCTCCCAAAAACAAACAAACCAAAATAACAGCAAAGAGACTATTAAAGGGCTTGATAGCGGAGGATGTTCTACCTGGTGAAGATGTTCTTGTGCAAAGAAGAATCGAGCTCAGCTCCAGAAGCAACAAAGCACTTGGTACTTCTAAATAAACTAACAATTTACATCTCCCAGCAGGCCTAATTAATAAGGGTATCACACTATACATACAGTTGCATTATTCCTGGAACTGATTTGGCTGGTGCTGGCTCAGGGGTCTCAATTTCTGTTGTGATGTATGGTCGTGCTCTTGTGTGACTCTATCCAAATATCCACTCTGAAAAGCATACTGTGCTCCAGTCTTCACCCACCTCCAAGATGATTGAGCTCACAGGTTTATCTTGCCTTCTGCCTGCATGGCCCTTTCCTCACTTCCTACTCAGTTTTACTTTGGCTGTTTCCTCCTGTGACCGCTTACTGAGACCTTCACACTCTTACTCATTTGAGATTTGCTTAAAACTTCCAGATGCTGCCTCAATGACTTCTGCTTAGATAAACTAATGTCACATAGTATTTCATATCATTTCACATTCTTGGTGAGGAATAAGACTCTTAGTATAAACTGGTGCTTCATGAATGAAATAACTCAAGTGATTATGGTTTACATCAGCTGGCAATCCAAACCAGTTTTCATACTCCCATTCAGTAACTGGACTGTATTAACTGCAACTATCTATAATCCCTGGTTTACTGCTAAATTCACTCTTTGATCTTTGTTTTCCTCATGTTTCTTGGTTAATTGCTTATTCAGTCTATTCACTCTGTTTAAATTCCTATGTTGATGAAACTCTATGCTAGTCTGTGGTCTCCCTAGGTGGCATCACTGCTGTTTCTGCATCACTGTGAACTGAAGTGTCACATGCACATTATAGATATATTGCTAAATAGGATTCTTGTTGCTAAGTTGAGATAAATTAAGCTAGTAACTAGTGCCTCTAGGTATTCCTATTGTTTGTACCTCCTCTTGGTAAATCAGGCTACTTAATTTTTCTTAAATCATCCACAGGAAATAGAAATTTAATTTTTACAGCATTCTCACTTTACAGTAACCAAGTTTTGCTGCTGGACAGTTGATGACTTTCACAACCTGATGTGTGCAACCAAAGATCACAGAACTATAGAATGGTTTGGGTTGTAAGGGACCTTAAAGATCACCCAGCCCCAACCCCCTGCCATGGGCACAGCTGCCACCAGCTCAGGCTGCCCAGGATGGGGCTTCACAGCTTCTCTGGGCAGCCTGTGCCAGGGCCTCATCACTCTCATACTGAAGAATTTATTCCTAGTATCTAATCTAAATCTTTTTTTGTTTAAAGCCACTATACCTTGTTCTACCACTACACTCCCTGATAAAGAGTCTTTCTACAGATATCTTGTAGGTCTGCTTTAAGTACTGGAAGGCCACTAATATACATGCTGTTGAGCATTTTATCTGCTCAGCTAGTTCAGTAGTTCAGTGGCTTGCTCTGACCTGTTCAGAGTGGCCTCTGCTGTTTTACAGATTTCTGCTTCTCAATCACCAGCTTTCAGTCTTCAGTCTTAATCCCAATTCTACCTCCTCCTTCTATGCCCCAGCCCCTGTCCCTCACTCCTGTGCTGCTGCCACTCTCAGCTTCCTCATCCCTAGCTTCTGCCTCCTCCAGACACAGCTCCTGATCCCAGTCAGCCAGCCTCAGAAGGGTAAAAGTATGGTCATGCCCTTCAATTGCCCCATCTGCTCAGGATCCTTTTGTCCCACATCATTGGCTCTGGGCCTTCTCTAGCACTCTCTGACATATGAACTTGGGCTCACTTTCATTTCAGCATCTGAGTCTTCCCTTTCTCACCAGTTCTACCTGTTGGACTCAGCAATGTGTGCATCTCACAGCTACAATCTACCATACAAGACAGGCCCTAAATCCCTTTTCTATTTTGACTAATTAAGTCCATAGCTCTTTGTGGTTCTAGCTTTTTGATAGAAAGAAATACTTAGGTATCACAGCAGAAGTGTCAGAGCAGTGCCTAAATGTATTACTTAGAATTACTCTGTACTAACTTAGTAATTCAGGGATGTCACTATTTTTTCAACCGTATGTATGACCTAGCTCACAAAGGCAAGCCTTGGTACACTGGATTATTATATTATTTTAACAAACGTATTGCCAAAATAGATGCCTCATGTTGCTCACTGGGCTGTCAATAGCTTTGCCAGGTCTGTCAAATCTCACCTGTCATTGATATTTTATATTGTAAGACCTACTGTAAACCATTATGTACATACATACACAGACATACATTCAGGTGAGTCAGATGAGACCATGAGGTGAATAAAGTAACTACAATATGTGGTCTTGGGGTCACATCTTTACCCCTCAGAGTTGTATCCTTGCACCCTTGTCACTTTATCAAATGGTAGAATGGAGTTGCCACCTCTACATCAAATCATGGATAAAAATGTGTCACCATTGCTAAGATTAATGGTAAAGATGTGAACACAGCACTTGGTTGCAGCTGTAGAAAAAAGACTGTTACAGCAGACTGCCACAGCTTTTCTCTGGCTTTGAAACCTGTGGATCAGGATACAGGAGGAAAATCTTCCTTGTAGGGTGTGAACATGCCAGCTGTACTGTACTTTTGTTGCAGGAAAAGCAAGAAGACCTGATGTGCCTGGAAATTAGTAAATCTCCATCCAGAAGGATAGAGTGGGGAGTCTAAGGGAGGCAAAGTCATGAGGCCTGTTATTATACCTTTATTTTAGGTAGGGAAATGTCCATGTCCTTCAGGGAAGCAATCCACTGTATTGTAATGTATTTCTCATGGCCTCTCAAGCACTCAGCAGCAAACCTCTGTCATCTTGCACTGAAGTCACTGCTGAGCTTTAATATGTGCGGTCAGAAGCTGTTCTATCATTGCTTTGAGGGATGGACTTGAATCTTCTCTGTATGGTTTCCTCTGTGCTAAAGGGATTGTAAAATATTACTGGATGGGCGAGGGAGCAAAGAATAGCTATTTGTGTATATTTACGTTTCCTGTGCCTGATATTAAGTATCTTAAGAGTGTCAAATAAAGGCCAATAAGCCAGTTCTTGTTTGCACGTAATGCACTCAGCACTTCACCTGTGGTTCAATAACACAGCTATGGTGAAAATAGTTAGGGATAGAAAAAATACACTACCTGAGTGTGTTGCAAAACTGAGTAAATGGTGACTGAAGGGAAACTGTTACCAGGGAAGAAGAAATTTATTTGATGGCTGCTTCCATCTTGGAGTGAGAGATGTGATAAGGGGATCAGAAACTTATCTTGGGAAATACGCCTGCTCTTCTCCTGTTTCTGATAAGCATCGCCTATTCTACTTTTTATATTAATGTCACACCTGCTATACTGAAGGACCATAAATTCCTTCATATACATTGTTCCAACACTGAAATATAGCTACCCTGAGAACACTTTGTCCAGGTGTCAAAACTTGAGAAGGTAAAACATTTGGAGATTAAACCTAGCATGCAGAACACAGATCAAAGCTAGTTTATTCAAAGACAGATGGAAGTAATTCATACCAAAAAAAAAAAAAAATCAGAGTTCAAGAAGTGTTCAGTATGAAGACTATAGCTGCCCTGAAAAAGGAGAGAGCATACTGGGTTAGACAGGAATAAAATGATTATTCTTTGACATTCTTTTAGCAGACAGAAGGTGGCAATTTCTTAGATATTTTTTGTTAGTTTGCTGAGATTTTCCAAAAGATTTCCTGATAGCTTTTGGTAATATCTTCATTTAGGAACATAAGGAGTTACCATATTGGATCAGATTTGTGATCCATCTGGTCTCGTAGCTTGTCTAAATAGTAGCTGGTTCCAGGCATGTCACACGAAGGTGCAAAAACCACGCAGTTGACAGAGGTCATTTCATGTCTTCTCTAATAGTCAGGGCATGGTAAATGGATTTTAAAACTTTTACAATACTGTGTCTGTATTAACTATTATACTTCTGGATATCTTTATTCTCTCTGTAAGCGGTCAGTCACTTCATGTACTCCTAAATCCCTGCCCAGTATGCCCAGTGTTGATATGTCTTATAGCCCAATGAAATATTATCTGAAAAAAAAATTCTTAGTTTTACATTTGTAGCCTTTATGTTATTTCAGTCATTGTCTTACTACGTCTTTTAAAGTATTGGAATAGGCCCTTTAGCTTCCTTTTCTGTATCAGGTGTTGCTTTATGTTCGTTTCTCATCCTTACCCTTTTTGCTTCCTCTGTAGAAGGGCCCAGCCCTTTCAGTCTCTTTTCATAGGAAACTTTTCCACATCTCCAATAATTATCATGCTCCCTTGAATTTAATGTAACAGATTGCAGCTGGAGGTCTATTTGGCACAAAATGTAGCATGGAGAAAAGACAAAAACAGAGGAGTGACTTGTGAGCTCCAGGCGTTCCTTTACAGATGGAAGCTGAGGAAGAACAGGACATGACCTCAAGTCTGTCCAGCAGAAAGTGGAGCAAAGAAGTCATAGCTGAGCTGGAGAAGTCTCTGAGAGTGGCCACACAGGGTATCGTAAACTCTGCCACTTTGGAATTTGCCTTGCTAGAAACACTGTGATACCAATCCAAATGACTTCAGGAATGTAGAACTTTTCCAGCAGTACTGACAATGACTGAAATTAAAGGATCAATATCATCTCGATAGCTAGACAGTCTGAAAACCAAGACCTTGGATTTGAGGCCATTTACATGAGAAAGTTCTGAATCTTATTGTTCACTATACTTACTGCTTTGTCTTTTCTTGGGCTGCTTTCTGACCAGAAAGGATTGATTCTTGGATTTGGAGCACTTAAATAAACCCCATCATTGACAGCAAAACCCAAGATCTCCAGATTCTAATAAATTTCATTATATTAATTCCAGGTGGGTCAGCTCCTAAAAGAATCACTTCCAGATTGCTGTGATTACCAGTACACTGTTCTCAGATACTGACAGTAACTCTAAAGAGTGTCAGAAGGCTGTGCACAAAAGATGTGCCATTGTGAAATCTGCTCTGAAGAACAATTTTTAATTTTCTATTTATTTATTCTTATACTGGAATGAGACTAATTTTTTCTAAAGAAAGACTTAATGCTTCCTTATGGGACTGATGCAGGGGTTCAGGGGAAGATGTAGGAAATGTTTACCACTTTTGTTTTCATAAAGACTTGTCACAAGTGTAACCAAAGGACTGTGGTACCATCAGTTGAGCAAATCACGAAGCACAGAAGAGAAAGAATTCCATTCCTATGTGCGTTTTGTTTTTCATGAGTAAATTACACACACAAGTAAATCGGGATCCGCAAAATATCCATTCATTCAAAAGAAGGACTGTACAATGAATAAAGCATGCTGAGAGATGGAAAGACTGAAGAGTGTTAACTTTTGAATCCCTACTTTTGACAGCAGAATTCCACATTATTTTTAACTGCTATGTTTAATATGTGCTGGCTAGTCCTAATACAAAATAGGGAAAGATACAGAAGATCTACTTTATTTAGTATGTATTAACACTACAACTGGAATGTCAACCTTCAGATTTTAGTATTGAAGTGTGATTAACAAATACAATTGAAATCCACCTTGGTTACTGGAAATATACTGAGAAGTAGAGTTCATCAGGATGCAAGAAGTTTATTAACACAGATACAGATGAAATCCCTCACAATAACTTGTAATAAGGTTACATGTTTGTATTGTAAAAGGCATCAGCACTCTGGATTTCAAGATGTTTTGACACAGACATGTTTGTTTCCGAAAAATAAAATAAAATTGAACTAAAATTTATTTTTATTTTATTATGTTGCAAAATACTTCAATTAATATCGAAAATCTGGTCTTCACTGATTATTTTCTTTTCAGTTTACTTCTATACTGTAGATAGCAATAGAACAAGAGGTAATGGCCTTCAGTTGCACCAAGGATATTAGGAATAATTTCTTCTCAGAAAGAGTGGTGAGGCAGTGGCACAGGCTGCCCAGGAGGTGGTGGAGTCCCCTTCCCTGGAGCTGTTCTAGAACTGTGTGGGTGTGGCACTGAAAGACACGGTCAGTGGGCATGGTGTGATGGGCTGATGGTTGGACTAGGTGACCTTAGTGGTCTTTTCCAACCTTAATGATTCTGTATGATTCTGTGTGATTTTAGATGCAAGTGAATTTTATAAAATGTAATAATCATTTGTGTTTGTGGTTGATCATTTACTGATGTAAAAACTTGAATGGAACTCACTTTTGTTATTGTTTTGGTAACTAACTTAGAATACTTGTTTTGCCATTGATCACTTAATAGTCTGATCAGTCATCTGCGACTCAGTTTAATGTAAAGCTCCTTAAAATACAGTTGTGGAGAAAAAATACTAAAATAAAGTAAAACATAGTGTGCTGGAGGATGGCTTTTCATCAATACTAGATATCTACATCTGCAGATATTAGGAAGAGAAACAAGTAGATGCTTGCCTGTGTAAGAGAGAATGATGCCTGCATGTACACAATACATATTTACACTTGACTTAAGAGATGTCATTTGAAAAATCTTAAAATTTCAAAGACAGGTTAGGAAATGTTAGAATCAACTACTATTTCAATTGTAATTTGGCAATCCAGTACTAGAAATGTTGCATTATATTCATTTATCCAATCACTGCTTGTTTTTTTGTTTGAGAACTGAACCTTTTCAGTTCCCAGACTAACTGGTACTGACCAAATTCACTGCTATTTGAGATTCTGCTTCTTCTTGTAAGTATATGATATGAGACCTTAACTACTGACTCTTTTCAAAATCTTTCCTAAATTATAATATATATATATATATATATATATAAACTTATGACTCTTTTTCTGTGCACTAGTTCTTGCATCTGTTAATACTCAGGATAATTTTGAATCTATTTTTACAGAACTTCTCTGAGTTGACAGGCAGAGGGGTCTTATGTCCATGCAGGTGGTGAACTGAGTCATCAAGAGATCCACGAGTTTTGGTTGCCAGTGAGACTTCATTTTGTACCATACTTAACATTACGCAACATACGTACGTAGAGTCCAGCTTTCACTGGCTTTGTTTGTACTGCTCTGTGCTCCTTGCTTCTGCTGTTTAGATTTCAAAATGTTAAGCAGACAGCCATGAAATGTGGAAAACACAAAGAGTGTGAAAAACCAAATGCTAGGCAAAAATCATTTTTTTTCTTCAAATAGTTTCCTACTCTTCCTTTCACTTTATGAAAATATTTCGACTGAAACACCCAGGAACAATTCAAGTAACAGGATATGCTGGACAACTTTCCCAGTATAGAGAGTTTCCTGCTCTCGCCGTGACATATGTTCACTAATATCACCATTCATGACAAGTACTACAGACAGAGGATGTTGCTGCAGTGTCGGGACTTTGTTAGGTGGAAGATACTGAATACAAAAGGTTAATTTTACTAATTAGAAGATGATAGATTAGGACCATGAATAGCTGCAGAGAACATCAATATGAACATTGAAGAATGTCCCTAGGGTCATTTAATCTAATTCAGGAGTCAGAGTAATAGCTGAAGTAAAGGAAAGCCTGGCACCAAAATGAAGCAAAAGTCAATGAACTAGAGACAGTGGAGCTTAGGTCTGATGGTTTGTTTTGGTCCAGAGATTTAGAGTGATTGAACCAGAGAAAGCAATAGATAATGGACTACGGGATTTTAAAATATTAAACCAAAATATACCGCAGGACAAATCTATGAGGAAATGTCATTAGATTTTGATGAAAAGCTCTTGCATAATTAGATTATGTAGTATCTTATTGTATAGATTACCTATGGAACACCATCCTGTCTGCCTTCAGTTTTTGTTTTCTTCTACACCGATGAACTCTGGTTGGATTCTGTTTCCATCAATCCAATTGGTATTGTGCCTTAATTTAGGCCTTCCTGCCACTGATCTTATCATTTCTGCAACATGAGAAACATCTTTTTTCATATTAAAGCCCAATGGCAGAACACTGAGTGTGCCACTGCATTGACTTCTATGATTGGTAGAACCTCAGATTTGTCACTTAAGACAAAGGATAAATAATACCTTAAGCTGAATTACTATTTTGGAATGTTGAATCTACTTATATTAATTCATATTAATGAATATTAAAGCATTTTAAATAATTTAAAATTATCCTTCTGAAGGATTGAAAGAGTGAAATGCAGCCTTTTACTTCATCAAATTATTTCATTGTCTTTTATGTAAATAACATTTTTGTGCAGGAAAACATTATTTTCTTTCTATTTCAACAAATTGACATTTTTCAATATTGACAATTTTTATATGTTCTAAGTATAAGGCTATGATTTTTAATAAACTTTTTTTTCTGTCCCCTTATACCTCTCTTGTTTAATGTTCTTTCAAGTCCTGATAATAAATTCCACAAAGAAAGGATTCCCTCTCTTAAGTCAAATGAAGGTTCTGATTTATTATATTGGTTTTTACAATTGCAGCCTTACTTCTCTGTATCAGATTTTGCACTCCTTTTTTCCTTTTGATATTTTTTTTCTTACTAGCATTTCAACTAACCAATCCTGATAGAAAAGTACTGGTGAAGGGTAGCATTTATACAACTCCCAGTCACAAAGAAAATCCCAGATTTTTCTATTATATTACAATACATAGAGAGATGCAATTACTTAGTTTGGGTTTCTTTTCAGTTACCCCTGACAAGCTCTGTCTTCGCTACAAAGACAGCATTAGAATGACTGGTTTCTGACATATCAGAAATCTCATCTCCTCTCTCTTCCTACAGCCAACATGTATTAAATGCAACAATGATTGATAGGAAAACAAAAATGAGCTTGTTCTGGGATGTACTTTGTAGGAAGTACTTCTACACAGTTTAACTCTGGTTTAGAGAAATCCCTTCCCCATTTCCAGAGGGCTGTGTTATCTGGTGACTATTTTTCTGTCAAACAACTGAAATCATACATAAGTTGATGAATTATGGGCTTTCGCTCCAGAAAGTCTTGTCCTGTTTTCAACTATTGTTCTGGATGACAGAGCAGTTCTGTCTTCAGTAAGAAGGGAGCTGTGAGGAACTATGAAGGCCAGGGCAACTCTCCCAAAAATGAAACTAGGCTTCCAGTGTTGCACAAAGTCTTGGCTTTTAAGTTCAATATTATGCATATAAAGCCGACAATCAACTTTCGGACTGTGTCTTTTCCCATATATTAAGAAAATTGTAAGGAAAGAAATACCTCTTCAAAAGATGCTGATTTGTCCAACTTGCTAGGTGTTTTGCCTCTGTAAGATGAGTAGAACACTAATGACATGCAGTGCTGAGGACCCGCCAGCAGCCTTTCTGCTCATGCTCCAACCCGCTGGATCTAGAATGGCCAGGTCTCACCAGCGTTCCTTGGTGCACTCCTTTTCTGTGTAGCAGAGTACAGAAACAAATGCTGACCTGTGTAAGGAGGTGCAGAAGGAGTCATTTGCATAAGGAGATGACTCCTGGCCGAAAGATTTTATGTCTACTGCCACTCAGCCCACTCTGCAGCCCTTCTGCCACCACACCACTTCCCCTTGAGCGAGAAACCCACATGGCTGCTGACACACCTGCTGATCAGGTTTTACAGAGGCAAATACTGGCAAAGGTCACAGCTGCCCTGGCTGTGAGGGGGAGCAGGCTGGCTGCCTGCTACAGGGTAGCAGCTGACCTTGGACAGCTCCCCAGATTTCATATCTCCATAAAGCTGCCCTAGATTAATTTAGAGGTGCCTCTGACTTCAGTGGAAAATTTCAGCTTGGAATATGTGATGTTTAAACTACACTGTACTGTTGTGTCAGACAAGTGCTAACTCCCCATGTAGGCATGATCACAAAAAATTGAATGCAAGCAGTTCATGTTGATAACCACAGCCAAACAATTTGCAACACATCTTTGGTGTAAGTAAGTCTACCCTCAGAGCTTTGGCTTGCCTATCTGAGCAAAGTAGGCTTTAGCAATCAGGCTGTGTGCTTATGTGTATACATACACATCTGTGTTCTCCACCTTAGCTGGACCAAAGCAGGTAATAGGTCAGAGATACAGAAGTTAATCATTTCAAGAATATTCTGTGAAGATGGGTTGTCTATAACTGAGCAAAACTGTACAGCTTAGAAAAAGGCAGCAACTGCCAACACTATTATGCTGTTAGATACAACAGGGAACCTACACCATGCAACACTGGTTTCGCTGCTCTCATACATTATTTCCCCCTATTTTGCATTTCTGGGGGATCTTGAAGGCTTAAGAGCAGAATAATCTCATTAGAAGCAAGAGCACTGCATCTCTTCTGGCTACCTCCAGGCCAGCAGTCAGTATCTGACTTTGACACAATCTAACTTAGGAAGAAAGGGGAGAGGTTATCTCAAAAACAAAGGAGAAAGTAAACAAAGGGAAAATACTTTCAGTCTTGTCAGTTGTCAAATACTGCTATCTGTAGGCTTGGAAAAGTGACAGAGTTCAGAAAGCTGGTCATTGGAAAGGGCCACAACTCTTCTGTCTGAGAAGAATTATCTATTGAAAATGTTTAGCTTTTTTCTATGGTTACAAATGAAATCTGGATTAGCTTTGATTATACATTTCTATGTGTAGTTGTTCTGTTCAGATGCAAGAATCTCCCTTCTCTGGTTCTTAGTGATAAAACCTTTAGAAAATTAAGAAATATATTAGAATTGGGGGGGAGGGGGGGAAGAAAAAAACTCTCAAAACACTGGATTGTTTTTCACTACATGGTGTGTGTAGGCAAGATGGAGTGCAGTACAAGCAGCTAAGTACAAAAGGATACTTTTTTCAAAAGTTTTTAACTGACTTGAATTTCTTTTTCAGACTCAACCTTGATCTTTCTGAGCCAAGGTTTAAGTCAAGGGCAGCAGCAGTTTCCTGCTACATCTTTTGAAATTTCACAGCCCTGTGTCACTGGATTCCACACTTTTTCAGAGAGAGGAGTCAGTTCCTCTCTCCGCAGGGCAGAGGGAAGGCCCCATTCTCCAGGTCCCAGGGAAACAGCAAATCTATCACACAGGGGACTCACTGAGCAATCTGAGATGCTTTGGCCATTGTGGACTAATTCTGAGTGACTTTCTGCTGTTGTGTTATTAGTAGAATTTGCAAGGTATAGCTTCCTGGCAGTCTTGAGATTTAACACTGCTGTTGTAGAAAATCCATACTTAGGGAGGAGCAACTGCCAATGAACTACAGAGCCCAGCTTATGCTGGCTTCAATCTGATGTTGCCATCATCATTGCTGTCTGCTGCTGCAGAGTGGCTTTTGGTTTCTTGTCAGTTTCAAGACAGAAACAAGATTTGTGCAGCCACACTGTCACCACTTTTTTAGACACTTTAAGCAGTAACACAGAAATGTTAGAGTAAAAACTTGGTTCCCACATGTTTCTTGAGAACTGGTGAACAAATATTGCTCTATCACTCAGTGAAGTTCCTCTGCTAATCTTTTTGATATACCTATTAGCTGCAAGCCAACAGACGACTCACTAGTATGCCTAGGCTCTGAATCAATCACGGTATGTAATGTGTCTTGTACAGGAATCATGTAAAACAATTGGAGATGAAAAGACACGGGGGATATTACAAGAGAGCTAAAGAAGTCATGAGTTTTGAAATGCATGTAGCAGGAGGCCTTAGGCAACACAGGAGGGAACTAAGCATTGTGGTTGGTTTAGGAAAGCATAGGAGAAACAGAGATGGTTTGGAAGAAAAAAGAGAACAAGAATATTGCGGCAATGTGAGAAAAGAGGAAATCAGTATGCTACTATAAAAGATTTGGAAAACATAGGACTAGAAAAACTGGAAGAGAGTAAGCTTACTATCATAGAGTCATTAAGGTTTCCTTACCATCATTCAGTGGCCTGACCACAGAACACAGGCACAGGGGACCAGAAGAAGAGAACATGGCTCCTCACAGGGACTCCTGAAGTAGCTTTTCCTAACTGTTTTTCTACAAGGGCTGGAGCATAAATTCCAGAATGGCGTTTGGTGGGGAAAAAGGGCTAACTAGTCCATGCTTCTGAGACCTGAACTTACATAACATTTACATGACACTGCCTTGTGTCTAATAAACATACCAGCCTGTATGGGATTAAAATAGAGTTCTCTGATGTATTGCCATATTTCACAGTGTGATCTTGTTCTAAAAAGATATAGCAATTTTCCTTTAGCCTAATAAATAGTACAGTAGAATGTCTACTTCCTCTGAAGAAGGGAACGCTCCAAAATTACTTGAAACTGGATTTTTCATCGGGATATACCAATGCAGTCTTGTCTATGGTTCCTTGTCAAAGCTAGCTCAAGGCCTAACAGCAGAACAGGCAAAGAGGCTAGGGCTGGGGTGTTCCCACCAGGGCTGGAGCAAATATGCAGGGCTGGAAGAGTGGGGTGCTCCAACACTGTGGTTCCTGCTGCTGGTGGAGGGAGAGGAGGTGCAGGGGATGGTAGCTGCTGCTGCAGAAAGGGCCCTTCACATCTGCTGCCATAACCCTCCCACACTGGCAGAGCAAATAGTCTTAGATAATGCAGCAATTGGGTCATACCTTATTTACTGCTCCTATCCGTCTATTCCTTAACAGCTCTCCGGTTTCTTTCTGCCAAAAGTCAGTTCTGTTTCTGCTAGATAAAATTATTTAAAAAAAAAAAAAAAAAGATTGCATTTCACAAGGTTTCTGGCTTTAGGGAAGATTACAGGAAAAGAGAAGAAAACCCAAGAGAAAGCAGGTAAAATTGTCAAGAGACACTGCCTGTCAATATTTAATGTCTGCACCTCTGCTCAGCCTCAGTTGTCCGCTCTGCCACATGAAGTCTGTACCAGTTCCTGCAGCTGTTCCTTTACTCCCATGTGACATTAGAAAGACCAGAGGGTTCACAACACTGTCTGTGCTCCTGTAGCCGTGGCACAGCAGGATCACATCAGGAAAAATCACAGAATCATAGAATCATAGACTGGTTTGGGTTGGAAGGGACCTTTAAGATCACCTAGTTCCAACCCCCCTGCTATAGGCAGGGACACCTCCCTCTAGACCAAGCTGCTCAAAGCCCCATCCAGCCTGGCCTTGAATGCCTCCAGGGAGGGAGCATCCACAACCTCTCTGAGCAACCTGTTCCAGTGTCTTGCCACCCTCACAGTAAAGAATTTCTTCCTAGTATCTAGTCTAAATCTTCCACCTTCAAGTTTAAAGCCATTTCCTCTTGTCGTGTCACTACCTGCCCTTTAAAAAGTCCCTCTCCAGCTTTCCTGTAGGCCCCCCTGTAATTCTCTATTTAAGATTGTCTTTGAAATCCATGGATGTTGCAGGGCTTTTTACCTCTCCCAGATTAGCCCTATAAATTTCTGTCCTTTCAATCCAGCTATTGCCTTACATGATACGGAAAGGCCAAGTAAAACATTCAGTGGCAAGACAGGCACATCATGAACTGTTACTGAAGGCAGTTCTCAGGCACATGCCAGTCCAGCACGTCAATACCCATCTTCACATGCTGGTCATCTCTGTACCACTCAAGCAGTAAAGCTTGGGTTGTTCTGCCAGTTACATGCCAGTAAACTCCATGTGTGAACCAAAAGAGCCTGCCTTCTGTGAGTAGCAGAGGAGTAAGTTGGCAGCTGAGGGTTCCCTATTTCATTACAGCACTTCACAGTGCCAGTAGAGGCCTTGTTTTTAGGACCTACTATGTAAGTGGTAGTAGTAGACGCACAAGTATCTCCTGTAACTTCTTTGCCTATCTTGAACATTGTTGCTGATAAAAGGTCACACCTGAGAAAGTTTGTGAGAAAGGGAAAAAAGTATTTTGTTTACATTGTTTTGTACTTTCACAGAGTGCTCTGAAATCCTCAGAGTACTGCACTCCCCAACTTGAATCCCCATAGGCCAAGAAGTTATATTTCTTACAGTTTTATATCTAATGAATAAGATATAATATGTGACAACGTTATTTACTATTAATATCAAGACTGAAGGCAAAGAAGTAGCTTTTGGGCTTGGGCTTGTAATAATTTGTGATTTTTTTTTCTTCCAAAGGCTACTTTTGTGAAAGCAAGCCAAAAGTATTTAAATAAGCCTGGGTCTGTCTGAGGACATGCCACAGTTATTGCTCTGTTGCACAGCAGGATATCTTATGATTTTAAGACTAACACTGGGAGAAAATAAGGAATCCCAGCCCTATTGAAATGGATGATGTAATTGTAGGAAATATGAAATAGCAGCTTGTAATTGGGAAAGCCACCAGAGGAGGTCAGTGTCTTACAAAGGCAGACCGGCACTCTCCCCTTCTCCACCGCAAAGCCCGCGCCTACTCCGGGCATTACCTTCTCTGAGAGATCCATGCAGCTTCCCATCTGTGTGTTTCTCACCATTTATTTGTAAACTCAAGTGTGCTAAAAGCTTTGATAGCACACAGGCCTCTCCCAGCTGAGGTTCTGTCCCAGTTTACTTTACATTTTCTCGTGACATTGTCTCTATACTGCCCATAGGTGGGGTAACACTATGCTCGGAGCAGAGACCAGAAATCCATGCCAGGACAATGAGAGTTGCAGGATCAAGATCTTGGCTGCACTTCCTATCTGATTTAGCCAGTGGCATATTATTTCCTGCAATATGCCAACCACAAAAGTGGAACGTAAGTTCAAACACACACACATATATAGGCTCCATCCTGAAAGAGTAACAAGGCACAGCTACAGATAAAAGCCGTCCACCAAAGGGGTGGGTTTGACCCCTTTCTCTGAAGATGAGACTGAATCTGATTGAGTTGGATTTCTCAGTCTTTCCGGGTTTAACCAAGGCATCTAAGATTTCAGATCTGATGTCTGTGTTACAATACAGCCTATAACATTAGAAGTTCATACTGCATAGTTTGCTGTTCATGGACAGAATAGCTCGAAGTCAAAGGTGCACCATCCATATCTTGTTCTAAAATAGTGTGGCAAATCCACGGTTCTAACCACTAGAAAACTCTAGGCTTTAAAGGAAAGTGCTGGCTATGACTGCGTTTTGTAAATAATATTGATATATATTGTGCATACCTAAGCCATATTGTGTGGTTTGAAAAGTGGGACCTACACCTTTCAGCCCCCTCTTGATGAATGCCTAGTATGTAACTAATCTTCACAAATGAAGGGCAATTTGATATCACAGTCAGAAGACTAGATGTGTATGTGCAGGCACTGAGCTGGAGGTGTCCCTGTCCCATCAGATGGGCTATGCCCTTTGAGAATGCTTTGCATACATACTTGGAGCACCCTGGAGGAAGCACTTTTCAGGTGATAAAATATGGATCTTTGCATAGAGTGAATCACCTAAAGTTTTTATTGTCTGTGGAGAGAAATGTGTTCCTCCAGGAGATGGTTCACCCCACTGAGGGCCCTAGAAGTACCCATATTAATCAGCTAACTATAAAGAGTATGTGGGGTGAATTGTTCATGAGATGCAGACATGTAAGTTTAGGTGGAAGAAGTCTCTCCCACAGTTTCAGCAATGTAGGCCCTGTCAAATCCACTGCACTCTGGGTCTGACCAAGAGCACCAGAACTTTCCAGCACCTGGAGGCCCTTTCGGATCAGACACAGGTTTCAGGTGTCTCTGGAGCCACACAACATGAGTGCGGATGTTTCAGGTTAACTATATGCCCCTCATCCTGTTTGAGGATAAGAAGAATAAAGATAGATTCCATTAGAATTAAAAGACTTCCAGATGTTTAATGCAAAGACTGTATGCCTTAAGAGTCTCTTAGACCAGTTTCAGAAAACATATAAGCAATGCAGTGTCAACACACTGAAACCAAACCTAAAACCCAAACCTTGGCTTAGGAGCAAAAATCAGATATGGTTAAAACCTAACTCATTTTCTATCCGGTTTGCCAAGTGCCTGCCAGTACTTGTTTCTTTCCCCTGTGCATGTGTGGCTGCGTATTCAAAGTGCAAGCGTCACTCCCCAGCAGCTGGACTTCCTGTTTCATGTGGACTTTGAACGAAAGGAAGAAACCTCTACTTTTATAGGCTCTAGAAGTGGAGAAAAGTTTACAAGAGAAACTTCTGCTTCTATAAGCTATAGAAGTGTCAACTGTCCCCTCAAAGACACACAGCAACACACTAAAATCTGCAAAGGTACATGTAATCTTTTAGGGCCCTTAGCATGTCCCCTGCCACCCCCTGGGGTCTGGCAGCCCAGGATCAGTGCCAGCTTTGCCAGCGCATCTGCCCTGACCTTCTCAGCACAGCCCATGTCCTGCAGTAGTGTCTGGGGTTGGCAAGGCTGTGGCTGAACATGGTCACTGTCCCCAGCAGGGCCCAGATTGCCTCACTGGGGCTGTGGGACATGGCTGGTCATGGAAGGAGGCACCACGCTGCTCTGGTGGCTTCATGGCCCTGGTCCTCACCAGGTGAGAGTGATGACATGAAAACAAATTAGCCACACACAAACTCTAAAAAGCACTCAGATAGCTAGAGGAGAAGGAAGTGGATGAAACAGGGCCAGCGGGAGGAAGGTTGAAATAATCAGATTGCTTATTCTGGAGAAGAGATGTGTGAGGAAAAACAATGGCGCAAAAGAGAAAATGTGTCTTCTATTCTCCATGGACTTACAAGGAGAAATGCAGCCCAGAAAGCCAACCGTATCCTGGGCTGCCTCAAAAGAAACATGACCAGCAGGACAAGGGTGTTGATTCTCCATCTCTACACTACTCTCATGAGACCCCACCTGCAGTATTGTGTTCAGCTCTGGTACCTCCAACATAAGAAAGACATGGACCTGTTGGAGCAGGTCCAGAGGAGGGCCTCAAGGATTATCAGAGGGCTGGAGTACCTCTCCAAAGAAGACAGGCTGAGAGAGATGGGCTTGATTAACCTAGAGAAGAGAAGGCTCTGGGGGCAAGCTATAGCAGCCTACCAGTACATAAAGGGGGCCCTCAGGAAAGATAGAGATGGACTCTTTGCCAGGGAGTGTATCAATAGGATAAGAGGTAATGTTTTAAAAATTAAAGAGGCTAGATTTAGATTAGTTATTCGGAAGAAATTATTTACTCAGAGGGTGGTGGGGCATTGTCATATGTTGCCCAAAGAAACTTTGGGTGCCCTGTCCCTGTGAGTGTTCAAGGCCAGGTTGGATGGGGCTTTGGGCAACCTGGTCTAGTGGAAGCTGTCCATGCCCATGGGCAGGGGGGTTGGAATTAAGTGATCTTTAAGGCCCCTTCAAATTCAAACCATTCCATGATTCTATAAATCTGAATCTATGATTCTCTGTAGATGAGGGAAAGGTATGTATGTTGTCTAACTGGATTATAGTAAAGTGTTTGACACCGTCTCCCCTAGTATTACTCTGAATAAACTGGCTGCTCATGGCTTGAACAGGTGTACAGTTTGCTGGAAGAAGAACTAACTGGATGGCTGGGCTCAAAACGTTCTAGTGAATGGAGTTTAATACAACTGATGGCTGATCAGAAGAAAATTAAAAAAAAATAATGTTAATCAGCCACGTTTTATCTTTTTTTTTTTTCCTGTGCTTAGGTAGAATGTCTTCTACAGTTTTAACTTTTTAAAGTATCTAGGCAGTCTATCTCCTAATCAAATTTATCTTTGAATTAGTGGGAATCCATCATTACACATAGCCAAGCTGTGCATTTCCACACTTATTTCTAAGGGTTGTTAATCATGGTGTGCACTAAGAACAAAATCACAAGCTTACTTTCTGTCCTCTCCATATGCACAGAGACCCCAAAGGAGAAAGAGAGATTGGGAAATAATATCATGAATTAATGCCTGTGTCATTCCTTTTCCTTCTATAAAGGTTGCCCACGTTTCTGTTTGGTCTTCCTTGGCTACGTGTAAAGCAGGCTTGTATGGTGGTACAATGCGAGAGCACAGACCTAGTATATGCAACTGAAATGACATCCAGCATAGCTCCACCATATGAATATTGGAGTCATGGCTGCTCATTTTCTAACCATTTTTTCTGGTCTTGTTACGTACAGAAGTTGTTTAGGCAGAGATTTGGTAGAATAATCCTTCTTATCCGTATGCTTTAAAATCTTGGTTACTACAGACACAATATCGTTCTACTGCTGTAATGAAAAGAGAGATTCTTCCCATCTCCCTTTGTGTTCTTGCACTTGGTTGCAGAGAAGAAATAAAGCAGCTCCTTCTGGATTTAATGCCTCCATTCCACTGCAAAATTCCCTATACTTATTCTACTGTTCTAGAAATATGGCATTCACAAACACTGTTCTCTGTATCCTACTGACAGATAGGGGACAACCATTAACACTGGGGAAAGTGACAACCACAATCGCTGGGAAGTGAGACTGGGTGTTTAGTTAAAAGCTACCAGGCAGTGGAAACTGAAGCTCGTCCCAACACAGCAAAAATCAGATGCCATACACAGGGAAGGGAAACAGATTAGCAGAATATTAGGTGGAAATGAGAGAATGAAAAAGGCTGGGGTTGTCTTCGGCTGTCTTGGAAATAGTGGTATGAAAATTCCTTTTTTCCTCTATAAAAGAATGTTCAATAGGTCATTTTTGTATTTATTGCATTAGTTGTCCTGGTCTCCTTGCAAAGTGCTGTGAGCTCCATCACTGCAAAATCCAAGATAAAAATTAATTATCACACATTTTATTATTAGAGAAAATATGATTGTTCACTTACTATCATGCAAGACAAAAAAGACAGACAGAAGGTTTTCTAATTTGTTGCTGGGCCTTTGATTAGAGGTTACTAAGCAACACTAGTCTGCTCTTAACCCTACATTTCTCCTCAGAAAGACTTATCTGTTAACACTCAGGTCAAAACTGAGTTTATGTATACAATCAGCTAACATCAGAGGCCTGTGTGGATGCAAAAAAAAAAAAAAAAAAATCATGCTTCAGCTTCCTAACTCGCAAGACTTTATATAACAATTAGTGTTGCCAATATTTTGTTTGTGCCCATATTTGTGGCCACTGATCACGTGTACAGAAACAAGAAGTCACTAAAAAAGGCAGGCAATTTCATGATTTTCAGGAAGAGGTAAACACAATTACATAGTTTAACAAGGATTGGTTGGTGCACCATGCCCACTATTGGCATGCATTTCTTTGGTTTTGATTCAGAAAAAAAAAAAGTGCATTTCCCTCCATTTGTTGTTCTTTACTACCTGTATCCCATTCCCCATCCTGGGAAATGCCTTTGCCATTCCGTTACAGGTGTCAGCCTCACCTGTTCATTTCTCAGGCTTATCAGTATGCAGCTTTGGGTTTTCTGGTGGCAGGGCCTCCTAGAAATTGTCCACCTAGAAATAATAATTCAAGAATTAGTTGGGTGAATTATACTGAAATAATGTGATACTTACTTAGGTGCTCTCTCTAAACACTTTTGTCCATAAGCAGTATTCTCTGTTACCTGAATGACAGCGCTTTCAGCCACAGCTAACCTACATCATAGGGCCCAGGAAAAAAAAAAAAAGAAAAAAAAAAGCTTAGTAAGCCTTGTAACTTACCCCTTTAGGATCTGGAAGAGCACTAAACAACTTCGGAGCAGACAGACTCCTAGAATCTTTCAGAAGGAAACATTTTCCCACAGTTCATTGAGATCACAGAGTAATTCATCTTAATGGAGTAAAAGAGCCATGGGATATATCCCGAGAAATCTCAGCAAGTGCTGACACGGTAACTCAGGTAGTGCTTTGTGGAGTGGCTGCCCTCACCAATTACTTCAATTAATTCAGCAAAGACTGCTCACACACAGAGAAAATCCTCCCTGACCTGATTTGTAAGGCCCCAGCTCTGCCACTTAAATCATTCCTTAGGAGCCACCTTTGCTAAGATACCTCTATTAAACAAATTGCTGGGGCTAGAAGAAAATGTGCTTATTTATCTGTTTGTACTATCACACGAATGTCCATATTCATTATGACAGAAGTGGCTGGTAGCGAGTTCTCTTTAATATATCAAATATGGGCTTAGTGGCATATAAAATAATTTCCAAGAAATTTATAATCACTGTATAAAATTCTGTTGCCATCGGTATAGCAGCTCTTTGCAGTTTAACAAAGAGAAAGCCCAGAGGCTAGAAAAGTGCCCTCTCACTGCTATTAAACTTGGATTAAATGCACACGATTTAATTAACCCACTTAATTTCATAAAGTTCCATTCTGCTTTCGCTTCCACAGCTTGGATGCCAGAGAAAAACATTGGCAGCGTCCCAAATAATAAATGAATACAGAATACTCCAAGGTTGGGCTCATGCCATCAGCAAAGCTGCAACAGCCAAATCTGCAATAGAAATGTCTGCAAACTGCTGGGGAAGAAAAACGGTGCCAGGGCAAACTCCTTTAAACAAACCTCCAGTCTCACAGGTCCCACTGCAAAGCAATGCAGCCCAATTCTCTGAGTCAAGATGTGGGATAGAGAAAGAGCATTCTGTGGTCTGGGCAAAGCAACAATAGGACTTTACAACAAATCAGTTCTGTTCTCACATGGAAAGTAAAGTTTATTTTTCTCTAATAATGTTGTAAGAACAGCTGGGCTATATTTGTCAAAATCATTTTGTTCATTTGTTTGTAAATCAACTTGAAGAATACATCCAGCATGGAAAAACTGAAATTGGAAAAACTGGAGCTTGGATAACTTACATCTGCTAAAGTTAGAAACAACCAAAGTCATTAATTTAGAGGATACTTGTTAACAACCTTAACTGAAGTTATCATGACTGCTTCTACCTGTAATGGTATTTTTTCTCTGATAGTTTTTTTAGCAAGCCTGGTCTTCATTTCTGAATTTTAGACACAGAAATAATTACTGAAGAACAATTTTTAGAGTGAATGTAGCTACACTCCCAGGTAGAAGGACATAAGGTAGTCTTTAGTCTTTTCTCTGAAAATAGCTATACTGTTACTAAACTCTTTTACACTAATTGGGAATTCAGATTGGAAATGTGCCATAAACATGCCATTTCATTATGCCATAATTAAATGTGGTAAATAAATATCATACTAAATATACTATATTTAGTATATTTAGAAGATATTGGAAGATTGCAGTATTTTAATCACATTGACAGGCTCAAAGATTTGCATTTTTCTGTCTCAAAAAAAAAAAAGACCACCTTCCCATACAGAGTCCGTGATGCCAGTTGAGCTATGGTAAGTGTGGCCTGATTGCAGCAAACTCAAGGCAGCGCCTTACATTAAAAGCTATGCCAAGTCATATCACTTCAGATTTGCCATGGACTAAAAGCATTCATGTGGATTGTTATCGTGGCTCACTTGATCCACAGTAACTTGTTAAACCATGACAATTCAGTTACGAATTTGAGCTTAAAGGGAAATGTTTCAGAGTGCTGCAATAATGGTGCTCTAGCTGTGATAGTGTAAGGATATGATCTACATTAGCACAAGACCTCACAGAATAGCACTGCTGTCTGGACTAGGCCTGCAAGCCAATACTAAGCATTAAGTACTAACTGACAGTTAGATAAACAAGGTCCCTAAAGAAAATCAGTACTGGCTAGGTTACAGCTGATAATCAGCCTGAAATATGGCAGTGTTCCTTGATGCACATGTTAATCTCCCACTTTAATCCAGAGGTAGATGATTTCTGATTGAGGATCTTGCCCTCATTCAGAACATAGTTGAACTTCACTGAAAGAACTAGGATTCAATATTTAAAGAGAGTTTATAAACCTGAGGGAAATCAACTTTTTACAAGGGTAGATAATGACAGGACAAGGGGGAATGGTTTTAAACTAAAGGAAGGGAGATTTAGATTAGATGTCGGGGGAAACTTTTTTACTGAGAGAGTGGTGAGATGCTGGAACAGGTTGCCCAGAGAGGCTGTGGATGCCCCATCACTGGAGGTGTTTAAGGCCAGGTTGGATCGGGCCCTGGGCAATCTGATCTAGTACTTGATCTAGCAGCTGGCAGCCCTGCCCATGGCAGGGGGGTTGAAACTTGATGATCCTTGAGGTCTCTTCCAACCCAAGCCATTCTATGATGCTATGATTCTCTTATTCTATGATTCAAGTATGAGCTTTAACTTAAGCATGTTTAACATGCTTACATGTTTTTCTGCATGGGGAAATTGATTTAGAGACTGAAAATCGTGCAAGTTATAACCTCTTTTGAAAACCATCAAAAAGAATATGTTTAAAATGAGACAATAAGATGAAAACTTCAAAAACTAAGAAAGTATTTAGGTCCTTTTATTTCAAGCTGAAAGTGACAACACAAAAATCTCTTCAATGACAATGAAGTTATATGAATTAAACCCAGTGTCTTTTAAAAACAGTTTGTTCACTGTTTGTGGCGTTTAATGTGCTTTAGCAGAACTGGGCATTAATGAACTGTTTAATTTGGGGTTGGAGAAACTCCTGGAAGTGGAGATATCCTAGTGCTGGATATAACTTTCCCTGTTGAAACTCAAATTTAAATTACACTGACTATTCTTGATTGTGTAAGTGTGTAGACATGGGAAACGTCTACAGACTTTATTAAAGAGTCTGCTTAGTTTTCTTGCTAGAGCTGTAACATACTAGGATGCGTCCAAACATAGGATGAACTCTCATAGTCAATTACCCTGAATTTATTAGTTTAGGTATGCAGAGAAGTAGGATAATGGTACAGTCATATGGCAGTGGAGGTTTACCATCTGTTATCTGCCTTTAGCAATGGACTAGTTCTCACTGTGGACAGTGAAAGGGCGTAGTGAAAAAATAAACGGGACATATGCTTTTTCATTCCTGGCTGGGAACACAATTCAGAATTCTCAAATTCCAGTTATATCATTTTGTAAGCAAACTGAATTATTTTCCAGTATTTTACAGCTGAAAGATTTGCTAGCAGGGTCTTATTAATTGCATTTAATAATCTTCTGCAAGATGCCTGTTCAGAACATGTCAAAAGCTATTAAAGCCACAGTTTAAGAGTATAGATCCAGATAACGCAACTGACAGCAGTAGAACAGCACAGAGTTCTTTTTGCCTTTGTATCTATTCATGTGTCAACACTGAGATTTTTGTATTTAAAAAAAAAAGATTAATCTGTGCATAAATATTAGCTCCCTGAAACAGATCTGAGGAAAAGACATTAGTATCAGGAGAGTCAAGTAGCAGAAATTAGGCATCTAAGTTTGATACTGGGGTACTGAAACCCTCTGTTCAGGAATCTCATTCACCTATCATTTGACTGGGGAGACTGCTGCCATCCTGGGTTAGGTGTGGTTCCTCAGGAACCAAAATGATAGCTCTCTACAACCACAGGCACTTCATTCTTCAAAAAGGTACAAGTTTAAATGTGAGGTTCAGCTGGGATATTTTCCTGGAGCACCAGCAGCCACTAGCCACCACAAAACCTCATCCTCTAGGAACAAGTGGAGAAGTATCTCCACAGACTTCTTCAGTGGCCATCTGCCATTATGTTCTGAGACAACCTTATGCAACCAATGGCCTAAGACTTTCCACAGAATTCAGTGAGAGCAACAACTTTCCTGTAAAACTTGTTTCACTCTTCTTTAAAGAGAATTTTAGCCTGGAGGTAATCAGCTACTTTATGTATGGCTCTTTTTGCTGAACTGTTACAAAGCAACTGGAGTTATTTAAAACAGAAAGGGAGGGGAAATCACCACTCCAACATTATTATAATAGTATGCTTCTGGAAGGCTGGAGATGGACAGTGGGACCAAAATCTGCCGTGCTTTCTCCTCAGCCAAGCTTACTGACAGCCAGGCTGCAGAGTTGCACACCTGTGCCTTGAACTCCCCATCCTGCCTGGTGGCACAGGTTGGACAGGAGGGAGGAGAGGGCTGGCTCACTGGCAGTCAGAGCCAACCACGTACAGGGGAGGTGGCTGGGAATCCATGTGTGAAGGAGAAGGTACATAGACTCCCCAGCATCACAAGCTGCATCTTCTATAAATTGCTTTTCAAGAGAAAAGAAAGTGTTTTGAATCCTTAATGAATGACAAAATCAAGTAAAGCTGATTTTCATGAATCATGGATGTGTATATATGTTGAACGCAGATTTTTTTTTGTTATTTGTAAAAAATTTGTAGTTTTGTAAACTTTTGTAGAAGAAATTTTGCTCCTCGAACCTCAGACCTTTCTGCCTCTGAGCTTCAGCCAGCAAATTTTGAACTATTTACAGAAACGATCACTTCTGAGTAGTCTTATAAGGGCCTGTGAGGTCTCTGACATAACAAAATACATATGGTATTGAAACTGTACTGACTGACTCTACTTTTGACCTTTTCTTCTAAAAGCAAGAAAACAAATGGATTTCTAGGAATTTTACAAGAGGAATTTTGGGTTAGGATTTTGGGTACAGATACCATTTCATTTTCTACTATCATTATTCCAACAGTTTAACTTCATAAATTATATACAGAGCTCTCAGAAATCATTCATTTCCTTGAAGTGGCATTCAAACACACACAGACCACATATATACCTTGTAAAACTGCTGTCTTAGCTTATATCTTACAATACGCTTGAATTTATCTGGGAAAAATTAGACTAAGATGATAGACAAAGATCAGAACCTTCCAGCAGCAGGAAAAGCACTCAAGTCAGTCATGCATATGACAAATGTGCAGGAAATCAAATTTCCCTCGTGCTGTTGTTTGTTGAAGAACCCCTAGTGTATGTACATGCTGCACATTTTGTTCTCAGCAACTCTCTAGAAACCAGTGTCTATCAAACAGGATTAAATACTGCTTTGTCCAGCTGCTGTTTGCTGGTTATGGTCATGACCACATGTCTAGGGCATAACTCAGTCATGGCACTTCCTTTCTCTGTTATTCTATCATTTGTATCATCAGCAAACTTACTGTAAGGTCACTAGAGTTATCTAGCAGATAATACCTGGAGTTTCTGTCCTTGAACTGATTGAGGGTATTGAGGGTATATGACAGAAAGTATTATATTGTGTGTGTTTATAGGCTGTTGAATCAATATGCTGCTGGAGGGGAATCTTCCACATCATTTACGAATAATGGTGAGGGATTTGCTCTCAGAAGTAATGGTGTACAAGCAAAGTGCCTCCATTGACTTCTGCAGTGTTATAAATTTTGGTGCTTGATTAATTTAACCCTCATGAGCTATCCATAGTGAGAATTACTGCCCTAGCCAGAGACTTAGCTGTTGGAAAGGGATGAAGGGATAGAGTGCATCCTCAGCAAGTCTGCTGATGATACAAGGCTGGGAAGAGTGGCTGACACACCAGAAGGCTGTGCTGTCATTCAGTAAGACCTGGACAGGCTGGAGAACTGGGCAGAGAGGAGCCTTATGAGGTTCAACAAGGGCAAGGGCAGAGTCCAACACCTGGGGAGCAACAACTGCATACATCACTACGAGTTAGGGGCTGACCTGCTGGAAAAGATCTCTGCAGAGAACGACCTGGTTGTCCTGGCGGACAAGAGGCTAACTATGAGCCAGAAGTGTACCCTTGTGGCCAAGAAGGCCAGTGGTATTCTGGGGTGCATTAAAAAGAGCATGGCCAGCAGGTTGAGGGAGGCAATCCTCTATCTCTGCTCTGCCCTAATGAGGTCACATTTGGAGCCCTGTGTCCAGTACTGGGCTACTTGGTTCAAGAAAGACAGGGAACTATTGGAGAGAGTCTGGTAGAAGGCTACAAAGATGATTAGAAGCCTGGAGTATCTCCCTTAAGAGGACAGTCTGAGAGACTTGGAACTGTTCAGCCTGGAGAAGAGGGAATGAAGAGGGGATTTTATCAGTCCTTATAAATATGGAAAGCATGGGTGTCATGTGGATGGGGACAGGCCTTATCACTGCTGGTGCCCAGTGTTAATGTCAGCTAGCTTCTGAATCACAGACAACTAAAGCTGGCTGTCTAGGAATGTATGTTCTCTGCTCATATAAAATGTTTTTTGAGCTCCTGGTGTTTCACAAGACATTAGATGTCATAGAATGTCAATTCTGTCAATGGTCTTCCTCCCTAGCCTTGCATTTTGGTGTGCAGCAAAACAAAATGTCAAGTCCTCCTACTCAACACACATCTAACTTTCTGACCCTGAACTTTATTATTATAGTTAATTAGAGCCTACAGCTGAACTCTCCTAAAAAGTCATCAAGTATATGATGCAAGAAATGAAACATGTCAAAAGTTTGGGTGTGGACGTGTATACTGGGATCTTCCCTAGCAGTGAACACAAGTAGGAAACACAACGTTTCACAAATAGCAAAAGAAACCATTAATTAACCATTTAACATTAATCCATTTACGACAAAAAAGTCAACTGTCAAATTATCAGATTTGTCAAATCCAAAGAAGTCTGAAATAATAACATTTATATAACATGAATTACGTAGATATTCTTCCTATGCAGCCATTTTTCACACATAAGACATTTTCTAAGCGCACCCTTTTTTCCCCAGTTCCATCAGTATTAACTGCTACCGCCTAGATTTGCTGATTCTGCTTTTGAAATATTCCATCATCACCTGAATTACTTAACTTTTTGTCTATTAAAACTTTCTGATTAATTGGAAAATGACTGAAAAAAGATGTATTGAAAAATATTACGAGCTCCAGCAAAGCATCTTAAAAAATCTTCCTGTGTCACCAAGTGTACTGGATAAACTAAACTGAAAGTTGAACAACTTCAAGTTATGCTGTCAGCTTAGTGAGGCACATTCCTTTGCTTTCCATCTAAAGTTCAACAGTAAATTATTCCCACAAAGGAATTTTTCTGACATGGAGCAGAAGCTTCATTGGACATGTCTAAATGTCTGCTAACAATCTGTACATTTTCCTAAATTAAGTGAATTGTTAGCCTTTTGATGAGATCCTGAAACGCCAACGCTTACTTAGGCTTTTGAATAAAGATTGATGTGCCAGCTGGACATTTCAGCAATCTCTGCCCAAACACTAGTGTTCATTTCCTTAGAGATTTTGTAACTGAAGGCCTTTTGTAATTGAAGTCATTTTGACAGAGCAGAGAGCAGGCTTCCTTCTTGTTCTGGTCGACAAATAAATGAAAAGAGCTGTGAAGTACCACCAGCAGCAACTCTTCTCTGGCATTGTCTTCCAATATTAGAAGACTATTTCTCAGTACGAAGAAAACAGACCTTCTAGATTGTCTCCTCACTCAATCCCTTTGTAGTACTGCTTCAATGTCCAGAAATATTAGTAAGGTCTCAATGTATTAAACAGGTATGTTTGTCCACTTGTGCAGAATCCAAACTTGACTGGGCTGCTCTGCCAAGACAATGATTGTTGATTTCAGGAGCCTCTGACTTCAGCAGCAGATGAACTCCTGAATGTGTACGTGCACAACATGCAGGAGTCGAGCTTAGGCGCCCACAAGTAAGAGACATCACACAGGAGGCAAGGCAACATCAGTAACTGCAAAGAGGCAACTTCTGCTCTGGGAATACTGACATTCGGTGCAGTCAGAAGCACCTACAGCCCAGAGAAGATGTACGTGGAAGTCCAGGGAGACCTAACTTCTGTCTGCAGGTTGTAGAATAGAGATGCAGTGCCACGAATGCTCCACCTTTTTATCTTTGTTTCCACTGTGTTCCACTATGCCTTGAACAGGCACTGGCATTTGTCTCCCATCAGCCAACTGGGCATACCTGTCTCTCCCTTTCCCAGCATCAGTTCTTATTCTTACACGGTAGAAATTACGTGCCTCCTGTTTTCCCCTAATCTGAAGACTGATTTTCCAGTATTTACAAATATACTCTACAAAGAGGTTAACTACTCTTTGCCTAATGAATTCTGTTCATGCAGAACATTCAAGAACACTTTCTCTTAATAAAGAACCCCAGGGATGATGACACTATGCAATAAAGGTCCATATTCCTCTCGACCTGCTTGATGTTTTCTAATTTCTTTGTCTTCGGCTGGCAGGACTAGCATGAATAACTCAGCAGAAACTACTCAGCTATGTTTCATCCCTGGCTGCTGACTCATAAGGGCTGTCTGGGAAAGTTTGTAAACCCAAGAAATTGCCTTTAAATATAATATCATATTATCGCCCTTGCAAATCAAATAAGTTCTTACCGGGTTAGGATGAATAACAAAGGGCACAGAGACATATTTAGAAAGTAAATGCTTATGTATGATGAGCAACATGCATTTCATAAGCAGCAGGGAGGAGAGGTTTGCGAAAGAACCAGTTCTCACAGAACTCCACCCGTACAGCTCCAACAAAGACAGCAAATAAGCAGCAAGGTAGAATGAACCATTTAAATGAAAGGAAGGTAACACACCCAGGCCTGGCTTCCTTTCAGCATTTGTATGGTAATATAGAACCAAAATTGTTAAATGGGTTTACAGCACTGTGAAATATGAATATATTTAACAGGAGCATTTCACATTTTATTTGAGGCAAGAGAAAAGTATTTTCTAATGCAGCAGCCTACCAAACACTGGGTGATGTGTGTATGTAGGGAACATATTCAAGATTCAGAGAAGCACCCCATATAACAGGAATGATGTTTATTTACTTATTTATTTCCTTCAGGCATCTCACCCTGTCTTTTTTTCTCTTCAGTTTTCTTCCTGTACATTTTGTTCATCATTCTCTCAATTTTTTTCCACTTTTTACTTCTTTCTGCCCTTTCTGTCTGGAAAGAAAAAAAAAAAAAGAAAGAAAAAAAAAAGCCCTGCTCCTGTTATCTGGTGCTAATGATGTTGTAAAGAGCAAATGCTACGAGTTCCTGTTGCAAACAGCTCTGCTGCTGCTGCCAGACAGATACATGAAAGAGGCTGATAGGAGCAGCTCCTCTTCTGATGCTTATTATAGCTGAACCACAAGAACGTATACCTGAGTGCTAAAGCCAATAAAGATGCTTCCAATGACAGTAAGAGGCCAAAAATGCACCAATGCAGACAAACCTTTAATGACAGCCTGTAAACACGGTTATCATAGTTAATATATGGTAAATAATGCATGGCAGGTAATCACATGCTGCCCTTGACAGCAGACACAGGCTGCGTTTGTTAACTCTGACGTGACACCACTGAGCTCCCTTGGTGAGGCATCTGAGGGAAAGACAGACAGCAGGGTATGGAATCACAGAATCGTTTGAGTTGGAAGACACCCTTAAAGGTCATCCCCAGCAACGAGCAGGGATATGCAGGGTCATTAGATGCTGGTGACCACTCATGTTGTCATTCTGCTCCACCTTACCGTGACACGTGTAGAGGTAGCCACCCAACATGCTTTTTTACCCATTATTTTTTACATTTAGTCCCCGTAGCTGGAAGCACAAAGAGCAGAGACAAACATTTTCTCTCAGTTCTTTAATTAAGCGCTGAGGTAGGAGTGCCACAGCTCTCTCCCCCTGCCTGGAAATGCCCAGAAAGCACCCTCCCTCAGTAGCAGCGCGGCGGGAAGCCGGCACCCCGCCGTTCCGCGGGCCGCACGCCCGGGCGGGCAGGGGGTGGGACGGGCAGGACTGTGTGAAGCCCTCTGCTTTCAGGCTGTGCCAATTGTTTTCCTAGAAGGTGATAGTGGTTCGGCAGGCCGCTGCAGCTTTTGTCCGGGTAGCTTTTATCTCTGTAGCTAGAGGTCTGTACAGTTCCTGCGTATTCAGCTCTCGCTCTTTGAGGAGCCGATTTTGTTTACAGGAAAAAAAGCCTGAGAAAAAAAAAGAAATATCTGAGAAACTGCTTAATAACTTCACATGGCCAACACGCTGTTCCCGTGATATCTCCTGAATATTTTATTTTCCTTCTGTTCTTCTTCGCCAGCAAGCTGCTTGTTTGCAGCCTTTTCGGTCTGGCGTGTTTTTTTTTTTTTTTTTTTTTTCGTCTGAGCTGTAGAAGGAGATGTGCTTCAGAGTTCATCTTGCTAATCGTGCCGCCTTTGCCCCAAAACTGCTCTGAGGAGGCTACATCCAGCTTGCCGGGGTCGGGTTTCAGCGTGAAAGTGCTGCATTCCTGACTGCCCCGCACTCCTTTGTGGTTGCTTTTCCCCGGTAAAATAAATGGAATTCTTCGAAAGATTAATCCTATTCAGAAAAGGAGAAACAAAAAAGATCAGTATACGGGTGTATATATATATCTGTATGTATATATGTATGCATACGTATATATATGCGTATATATCCAAAGGTGGTGTGTTCTTTTTTTTATGTTTTTTGTTTGTTATTGTTTTTTGCATGCTTAACTCCACTTTTCACCCTATTGCAGTACTCTTCACTCCCCTCTTTGCTGCCCTACTTTCATTCTTTCCTGCGTTACATTTACTTCAGGTTTGGCTTCTTGACTTCTTGTTTTTGCAAAAGAAAGCGCTGCTCTACATTGCTGAAAATATTTTTAGGTATTAAAAATGTGACTTAGGAAGGCAACCATAGCTTTCACCTTTTGCTCCTTGCTGCAGTTCATGGCTGAACTAGCTTGTACTGGCCACATTGCTTTGAGTCATTTCAGAATCTTAAAAGCATTTTTATGTACAATTATTTATGTTTCTTTTACAATGGCTATATGGAGGAAAAAATCACTCTAAGGCTTGAATTTTTAGATATGTCTTCTATTTTAAAGGTTCTTTTCTCCTTCCCTTGTCTTGCCTATAATTGTCTTGTCTGGAAGGTATTTTTGTTTAATGTGGGAAATTGAGGAGGGGGGGGGAAGCATTTGCATCACTATGGCTTTTTATGTGAATTCAGTTATCCTGGCACAAAACAGTCTAATTAAATGAGAATGCCGCTGTGAAGAGATAAAAATGTTCACTTATTCTTGGAAAAAGCAGACTTTATCACAGCATTTGCTGTGAACTCCTAACATATACTGGAAAACGTGAAGGGCCTTTTTAGTAAACAGTGAGTTCCTAACAGAAAGATACACATTTAAAAAAAATCTTTTCTGTCCATGTTAATGAGGATAGTAACAACAACAACAAAAAAGAATCATTAGTGCATCCCTCTGTTTTGAAAATTACATTTACAAGTTGAGCATCACAATAGTTGGATTAATCTATCTGAACTGCTTTGTGTTGCTTCCCATGAAATATCTTTGTGAGCTACTTTGTTTGTTTGTTTGCTTGGGAAGTTGAGCTTCTTTTACATTTTTAAAACCTTTTTTTGATTGTTTGTTTACTATGTTTTTGAAGGACATCTTTTTCTCTGCTTGCCTTATCCTTTCCTTAAATAGCTTCTCCCACTTCAGAGCTAGAATTAAGAAACTGGAGACCATCTTGCAAATGAGCTCTCTAAGTGAATTATTCTGAAGATTATCTGTTGGATTTTTTTATTTTTTTTTAAGGTTTGCATTTCTAAGCATCCTTCCTGGTCTTTAAAAACTGAAGCTGGCATCTGTGTTGGCTTGAATTTAAATGGTCCCTGCAGGCTCTTTAACTCAAAGAATTATTTTATTCATTTGGCTGTTTCTTGTTTCTTCCCGTAGGGTAACTACAAACCTAGCTCTTATATTTGTTTACTTGCTTCACTATGTTAAAATATTATATTTTCACCAGTGCTTATGAATTTATTAGTGCTTGAAATGCACTTATATTGTTGAACTTGGTCCAGTTTGTCTTTATCACCCTGTTTTACCTGGAGCATTTTTTGCTTTGATTGTTCCCCATGTATCCCTAACAACAAGCTATCTGCATACGGCAAAGTACTGCGTAACAGAGCAGAGGATGTAGGGAAGTGTCAAACATACTCTAGCTTTTGTTGCCCTATTAATACATCCCTCATTTGTATTGCCTCCAGTCAACATTTTTAAATTAAAAAGATTATAATTGGGTACCTTTCCTCAGCATCTATTAAATAATGTCATAGACACTTCTTTCAGTGTGGTCAAATCCATCTCGCAGAGATGCATATTCTCCTGCCCTTTCTACTTTCTCCTTGCTTGGACCAGCTATAGTATGACTGATGACATTTGCTGCGTGGCTCTCCAAACAGCTCCTCACCCTCCTGCCCCTTCCTTCTTCCTGATGTATTACCATGGCTGAGTGCTACAACACACTGGACTTGCAGTGGTGCAGAGATTAAAGAAAAGGGAAACGTGGTGCAGGTTAAGACCTGAAAGGCTGAGGGTGTTTGTTCAGCATTACTGAACTGCACCTTCTCCACCAAATGTCAACGGTTCAACCTTCACATCTCAGTCTGTCTCTTCTAAAATATCCCCTAGAATCCTATGGCTGTATGTTTAATAGACACTTCTAAAATGTTCTGAAAAACATCTCTCTAGAGAGACAGCAGATTTTATTAAAAGAAAGCATAAAGCATCTGGAAATAATCTAAAAAAGCAGAGGAAACACAAAGCTTTATTTTGCTCCTAAGTGCACCAGAGGACTCTTTGTACCCCAAGCCACTTGAGGTTCAGTTTATTCTGAAATTATATCCACATTATAAATAATTGTTGTGCAACTTTTTGGAAGCTTTTCTTAAATTAAAAGTGCTCACTTCTTACATTATAGCAAGGCCATGCAGAGAATGCTGCTGCTATCGTTCCTTCACAAGGTTAGCAGACACAATCTTCCTTTCTAAATTCTAATAGAAACACGTCCTTCTTCCAGGTTCATCACTTTGACCATACCATCTCTGCTTCTGTGTCTCTCCATTATTTTCTTCTTTCCACCATGTCACAAATACTGCTGTGCTGGTTTAGATCTACTCAGTCTATTTTTTCCTACATCCTGTCAATCTTTTCATCTTCCTGGCTTCTGTTTTGTCAGATGGCATCATCTTTTACTGCACATAACACCTTTCTGCTTTCTCTTTTGATTCTCAGTAGCATCAAAAGACACTCTCCCCCTAAAAATAAGTAAGGCCGCTAAGTTGTTTTATTCCATACTCTTCCTTAAAACCTCTCTCTCCATGGAAACATGATTAATTTGCTAGTAAGTAGGCACTTGGGTGTTAATGCCTGAACCATAACCATCTTCTTTGTCCACTTCATACTTATTGTAGAAGCACTTAGTATTTTTCCTGACCACATTTCTTTTAACTTTTTGCATACATTGACTAAATAACAAGTCTGCATTATACCTTTCATGTCTTTGTTGTCATTGTGTTTTTTGTTTTTTGTTTAATGGTCAGTTAATTTATAGTATTAAGCACATCTGTAGAAAGAAGCATACTATCCATAGTTTTGGTCAGGACTACTACTTGTTTTAGTTTTGATTTTTCTGCACTGCTGAAGGATAGCATGTATGAAATACTTAGCTTCATCTTGACTAAAGCAAATGACAAACATTAACTTATATAAAAGAGATGGTTTGTGGAGTATCCTCCCCATTCCCTCCGCTGAGATACACTCTGGCCTCTCCACCAGAAGTTATTTCCAAGCAGAAAAACAGGAACAAAAAAAGGGGTTGTTTGCCTTCCTTCTCTCTTCCATTCACTTCAGTTCATTCAGAAGCTGGTGAGCTGAGAGCTCTTAGATGTGTCTGATTTCCAAACAGTAAACTGGAGAAATTCAGATGCAAAGTACAGCTGCTGTTTTGATGTTTCTGCTATTAGAGTAGTAATCTCCGAGAGAAGGATAAGAAAAATGTTTGACAGTGGAAAAAAAAAAAAGTGCTTCTCAGGGCTACAGCCTTGAGAAGAAGGGCTTGTTATGAAATAAAGTCACATTGAAAACCAATCATGTTTGCTCCGGTATGAGGTTACAATGCCAGGTCAATTATCATCCAAGTAATAGTCCTTTGTGGGAAAATTAAAGCACCTTATCTTCCCTGAGAATGCATCTTGGAATAGCTGGATTCATTATGACAGTTTAATTGCACACCTTTAAAAGCACTGGAAGAAAAAAACCACTAGCTTCAGAGAAGAGAGTAGACACATTGCTTAGGACACTGATCAACAATTTTTTACACATATTTAGAGTACTTAGTGAAATAGAGTTATGCTTTGTGATGGGAGCCTTTAGACACTGCACAAAGAAACAAGAGTAGCTACAGTTCTGACAGTTGTTTAATAGTAGATTTAGCTAAAATGACAACTGCATTAGCTGATACAATAACTCCAGCTCCATGGTCATCCTTGTCTTTTTGCAAAACCATTGGCCGGCAATGCCACTCTGTCCTGCAGTGGCATCAAAAGGTCCCCAAAAATGGGGACCTTGATCCCCATGTGTGTTACGGTGACCATGGTGACCAGCAGTGATTTGGGATGGGATTCACCAGCCACCTGTGGAGGTGCTACGCTGGCAGCTGCTGCTACTGCCCAAGCTGCTGTGTGTGGCTGGTGGGAAGCACACCTGGTGATGAGAAGATCTGGCCTTGCTGGACACAGTGCTGGGGGCTCATTCCTGTCATGCCAGAATTTCTCTTGCAGCCTTTACTTTGGGGAAGTATCAGTAGCTTTCACTGACTCAGCAGTGTGCCCTGGCAGCCCAAAGGGCCAACCGTACCCTAGGGTGCATCAGGTTCAGCACTGCCAGCCAGGAAAGGGAAGGGATTGTCCTGCTCTGCTCTGCACGGCCTCACCTCGAGCACTGCGTGTGGCTTTGGGGACTGCAATATAAGAAGGACATAAAACTATTAGAGAGCACGCAAAGGAGGGCTGTGAAAATGGGAAAGGGCCTGGATGGCAAGATGCACAGGGAGGGGTTGAGGTCTCGTGGTATGTTCAGCCCAGAGCAGACGAGGCTGAGGGGAGTTCAAGGAGCATTTGGACAATGCTCTCAGTCATGGGGTCTGATTTTTGGGTGGTCCTGTGTGAAGCCAGGAACTGGACTTCATGATCCTTGTGGATCCTTCCTTCCATCTCAGGATATTCTAAGATGCTATGATTCTATGACTCGTGACATCTTGAGGTATGGTTTCACAACAGGCTATCCCCAGTCCTCAGCTGTACTAGCCCGATATTTCTTCCCCCCCAAAAAATTTTGGGATTTGCCTAATCCCTTTCCCCCAGTGGCCACAAGACAGTGAACACAAGCACAAAGACAAAGTAGCAGAGGAGCAGTGATGAGCACAAGGGGAAGGGAAGGGCCAAGACTTCTTGTCTGATGTCACTACAGATTATTCGTAAGACTCAGCCTCTGCCACTCTGTGAAGTAAACAGGACTTTTAGTTCAAGGTACTAAAATACATTGAAATGTCCCAGGAATTGGCGTTATTACACCTCTAACATCTCTTACGTTTAGAGTATTTCCTGCATGAAGGGGAAGGATGTTTTGGCAAGTCTAAGCTACTGATTTTTTTTTTTCATGTTTTCCCTTTCAGTCAAGCAAATACTTTATTACATAGCTATACAGATTAGACAACTAAGGAACAGAAAAATGAAGCAAATTGCCCAGAGATTTCAACAAACAGCAAAACTAAGAATCTGGCTGTCCTGCCTCCCACTCTCCTCTCCATGTCACGCAATTCAGTTTTGAACTCCTGAATGCATTTTACTCATCCTCCTGGAGCATTTCACTAATTGATGAAAGATTAAAATATAATTCAGGATGACATTCATCTCTGAAATCTGCCTTAACAAGAGGCAATAAGCTGAAACTATGGAGAAAAGGGAAAAATGCTTACAGAAAAGAAAATTACAGAATTTGAAAAGTAGTTTCATTCCTTTGTAACACTCTCCATGAACAAAGTTGCATTTCTTTGTTCATTCTGTCCTTGCATAATGTCCAAAAATACACCACAATTCTGTAATAAGCATCACTTTCAATAAACGACAACATCATCATAATTTCCCATTAGATTAACAGTGCTTGAATTCCAGTTAGAGAGTATTTCTACTAAGCAAATATTTTCCGCTGGCTCTCTGAGAGGCCATTTAAAACAGGTTTCGTTGTAAATAGTTACGCAAGCCATTACAAAGGTTCTTATCAGTGAAAATATGTATTCCTCAACACTGTCAGCAATTTTCTCCCAAGCTAATCTAATTACAAAGCACTATTGAAACTAACCCAACCCGTTTAAACAGTAGGAAGGTAAATTACATAACCATACTTCCATACTTTAAAAAAAAAAAAAGAAAAGAAACAAACAAACAAAAAACCAAGAACTTTTACCAACTCGGCCTTTTACAGTGATTTCACTGTGGTGTGATGTTAAATGATCCAGCAAGACAGAAATGCATCCAAGTCAACCTGAAATACAAACTGGAGCTCTCTCTCATGACAGGAAGCTGTTTAGATGCAAGGCGCTGGCAAAGACATACAGAAAGAATCACAGCTCAAGACAGGTGCACATCTGAGTGGATTCCTGTTCGGATCAGTGAGCAATATTCAAGCAACCATGTCATACACTCCCTTTCAGAAACTGGTGAAGCCTCATATTAAAAGTTGCAAGACTTTAATTTTTGCCTCCATGGGGAAAGGCTCTTCCAGAATTTCCAACTTGGAGAATTAAAAACTTTCCTTTAGGAGGAAAAAAAAAGAAAGTAGATTCCTGGTCCAAAGTTCCTGTTATACCCGGCAGGTGTGGCTACAGTGAAAAGCAAGGGCTGGTTTATGTAGCACTCCAGGACAAATGGCAGCTACAGCAACAAGGGGCTGGCTGAGCACCAGGTCTATTCCTGTCTGGCCGTGGTTGTGTGCAGCAGTGCGCCTGAGCTCACTTAGGGCAGACTGTTGCTAGGAGCGCTGGAACACTTTCTCCAAAACCAACCCTGATATACTACTGGTTTCTGTTGACAGATGTGTTGATTGAGTGGTTTCATATGATTCAGGAGGAAAAGAAGCAGTGGATTTTATTTTCCTTTGTACGATTAACTTGTCAATATGTCACTGACTGGACTTACTCGATGGATACATGACCATTACACAAGATAAGGAAAATGGAGGGCAACACACCGGAAGTAGAACTATGACTAACAGTAAGACTACTATTTTAGTTGCGGTCAGATATTTGGGCAGTCAGCCAGATGGCTACTTAGTCCATTCTGTTTTCTGAGAACCTCCCTGACAGCCAGCATAATTTGAAGGAGGTGCATTTTAAGTGACTCCGAACAGCAGTGCTTTTCAGCATTAAGATCCTATGCCTTGCTATAAAAATTTTATGGATATTAGGGATTGCCATAGTTAAATGTGGGTAGCCCGGATACACATCTACCAGAGAAAATAAACAGAATTTAAGGAAGGGAATCTGAAGAGGCAAAGTTGAAGATTACATAGAAATGAGTGGAAATGTTGAAAATGATGAGAAAGTACTATCCACCAAAAATCAGATATGAGTAAATGCCTTTTCCCTATATGCTCAAGTAAGTATTAAGATTGCAGCAAAAATGATTAAACTTCTTTGAAAAAAAAAAAGTTAAGATCATTTTTATTTGCATTTTGATTTTGTGATTTCTGCAGGTCTTCTTCCCAGTCTATCAGTTGCAAAGAGGATCTAATATTTATTCATTTTTAATGAAAGTTCTGATTTTCACAAGTGTAAAAGCTGGTCCTTCAAGCAAACTGGAGAAAATTACCAATGATATTACATTCAGCAGCAATAGTACCATCACAGTCTTTGTAACTGTTGGCCCCAACATACAGATCCTCAAAGTTATTTAACAGTTTAGCTGGCAACAATGGCAGTTAACACTGAGACACCTTTGAGGAGCTTGGCTGTAGGTATTGTTCCAGTTACCCTGTGACCTAAGCTAAACATTCAGGCTTCCCAGGGAAAGGGGGATGCTAGACACCTATGCAAGAAATATTTCAAAAACCAGCCAGCTGAGCACAGTGTCTCAGACATGTGAAGAGTGAAAGGTAAAGTGTGGAGCAACAAGTAAGGTTGAATAGGCATCTAAGCTACTGACAGTTTAACCAGCTGCTGGACTTGAAACAGCACCTACCTACCTACCTGTCCTTAAGATTTTAATCTGTGAACGTCTTCCTTATGCCAGTGGCAAAGATTGGTTTGCCAATACCAATTGAAACATTTTGTTTTTCTATCCTGTTGCCGCACTCCTCATCTCTTATTTTTGCCCTGTCATTTTATTCTTTCCACTGTCTTTTGTGCTGACACTCTGTTCTTCTACCCTTACTGGCTTGTACCCAGACCTTTGAGGATGTGAGCTGGCAGAACACAAACATGAGGAGTGATCTGGGCACACCTGTGGGATTTGGTCTCACTGGCAGAATAAGCAAATGAATGTCAAATGAAGTGAGTGTGACATGCAGTTGGCTCCTGGCACCTTCTTGCTTCTTCCACTGGCTAACAGTTGTATCACAGTCAGTAGAAATACTGTATAGCAGACTTGTGCACTCCAGGCCACAGGCTCTTCCTCATGCCACTTAGGTCAAAGTAGGCTTCAAGCTTAGCATGAAAGGGTAATTTCCCCTGATAATGGAGGTTCTTGACTCAGGGGTTCAGGTATATCATTTCAGGAAATGGCTTAGAGCAGATGCTAATGACTGGGAAAGGTCAGCAGTGACAACAGGAAAAACTTGCTGCTTAGCAGGATAGCGCCAGCTGAGCAGCAGTTCAAAAAATGTAACAAGTATCTGTAGATATAGACACCAAAGTGGATAGTAAGTGCTAAGGCGCCATTTATAAATGCCTTGCCCAAATAAAATAATTTGAAAATTCATGATGGATTCTAAGCACTCATCAGGTACTTGTTCTGGGCTATCAAAACTGTCCTAACTTTGGGATTAGATATAAAATACCATTGCTTCTGACCTATCTGTGATCATCTTTATCTTCAACTGAGCTCCCTGAAGGGCTGGAAGAACCCCTTCCCACTACTCTGAGCTCATGAATGCTCTCAGATTTCAGATATTGTTTCTTTTCTCTCTCCTTTCAAGTGCGGTCTTCTGTTCCATCCTCACAAGATGATTGATTCCTTTTGTTCTGTGCACTGGAAAAATGTACTACAAACATCCTCCTTCTGTCTATAGATGCCAGTTTCTACTGTGCACCATCCTGCTTCTTTATGGTTTTTTTCCATTTTCCCTTTGGCCTTTTGTCTCTCTAATAGTCACTTCCAGCCTGGCCATGCAAGAATCCATCCCAGTGCTGGGGAGATCCAGCTGGAGATTATAACCCAAACCAAGCATAACTCATAAAAACCCTGCAAGGAAGAACCGAACTCCTCTCTCTGGCTGTAATCTTTAAGATCCATGTGAGGGGCACAACCAGCTGGATGTGCATGCTGAGTTCCCTGCACAAGAATTCAATTGTAGGAGCAGAAATTCAGCACTTCTTCAACACAACTACCCCATGATATAGCTAATTTCACTCTAAAGTGAAATTAGGCCAAAGCTGAGGTGTCAAATTTCATGAGGCATCTGAGACGATCTACTTATTACCTCAAGGAACAAGCATGGGCCTGTTCTCCCAATCCTTTGGCACAACTTCACCTCCACCTACCTTCTGCTTGCAGGGCATTTACTGCACCAGAAATGGTCAGCTATCAACTCTTCAGGTAAGCTAAATTGATTAAAAAAAAGTGGAGAGGATAATTATTTGCTAGTCTGGTGAGCTAAATTAGCTCACTAGATTGTCAGATGGCTATCAAAGCTGGCACAAGGGAAAGTCTGGAGACTGCAAAAGTGGGGAGAGGTGACTGGGATTGTGCTTTTTGTGAAATGTTGCTGGGTCATACAGGCATCAGCTAACTTCACATCTGAAAGACAATGCAATAAATCTCAATACACAATTAATAGAAGACATTAATGTTTTTACAAAGACAAATCACACAATGTACTCATCTTACAGACTTTATACAAACCAAATCTACTTTGTATTATGTGGATTCTGTTTCCCTTTTATAGAGTAAATATGTACATTTAAGTTTGGGCCAAACTCTTAAGTGCTAGGAAACTGTAGGGAACTGGTAGACTTTCCTTCCTACCCCTTTCTGTTAAGTAGCCTATTTAAGGACCCTATATGATGCTTATGTTTAAGTAACCTCTGAGAAGAAAATTATTTGAGGCAGTTTGTATTTCTAAGCTTTAATATCACAGGGACAGAAAGGTGTAAATTGCTGCCCTCTTAGAACATTTTTGCCAGAAACAGTCTCCCGAAAAGGAGCACAGCAAGGTGTGAATTGTATCCTGATAGCAACTGTTGCTTGATTGAGGTGTTAAATTTCAAAGCTGTTATTTTAACTCTGAACAAGACTGTCTGTGAAAAACATTAACCCGGACTAGGGATAATTAAACCTCATCTATTGTTGGCTATTTTTTCCTTTATTCCTTTTTATTTTCCCAAGTAATGGATTGCATTTAGTTACCATTATAAAAAGGTAGCGATCTCATGAAAGCTTAATTGGAAACCGCCCAAGGCCACTAAAGAAAAAAGTGGAACTCATTCTGGTCTCCCAATTCGTAATCCATCCATCCTGGCATGGAAATTAAGGTAAAGAAGGGGTGGTGATACCTATCTGGAGTAATCCAAGTTGGGAAGCTGGAATGCTGGGCATGTCCTGGCATCAGGAATTTGACTTTTTTCCAGGCTCTGCCAGTTGGGACATAACACAAGAGAGTGCACTCAAATCATTATTATGAAAGACGTAGTGCTCTGTAAATTTGCCTTCTAAAATCCTTTGCTGCAATCTCCCCATGTTGATGAGACCTTAATGTAGTCTATATCTTTGCTCTGGCAGGTATTTTCAGCATATCAAACTGATTTGCCCTGGGCTGGTTTAACTGATGTTGATACGGACAGCTAGAGCCAAAAAGCTTCACTGCAGAAGTGCCTGTTCCTCCCTCCCAGCAGGGCACATACTCCAGTATATGCAGCACTGAAATTTCTTTGGAAAAGAAATAGCTGCATATGGTAGACCTGTCCCTTTTTGCAGTTCAGGATGAGGTTCAACAGCAGCTTAAACTGATCTCAGCCGGACCACTCACAGTCCTGCCCTTCCCCGGCTGCCACCCAGCCTCATTTTATAGGCCAGCTGGAATTGAGGCAAATAAGCAGGAAAATAGTTTGTAGAGCTGAGTACTTAAAACAAAAGGTGTTGCCGGCCAGGCTTCCTGAACTAACATCAGCTAGTGTCGCAAGCTCCAGATGCAGCAAAACAGCACATGTGGCAATGCTGCTATTGAGAGCTGACCTCCAATTTAAAATACATCCAACAGCAGCAGCCTGCAGCTTCAGAACACAAACTGTCCCATTCCCCCCTCCTGGTTAAGACTGCTCCCTTGTTTGTGTGTTTTTTTTGCCTGAATTCTAATGTAAACTGATGCAGTATGTTGATCAAGAAGAAAACTTGTCCTGGAAACAAATGCAACAACTCCCTTCTACAGGTAGAAATAGAAACCCAGAGTCCCATGGGTACTATTTGCTCCTCCTTCACTTTTCTTTTTTCTTTTTTCTTTTTTTTCTCTTGGCCTTCTTGAGACACACTGTTAACCACGTTAGAAACTATACAGGCCGATGGGCAATTTTCCCTCAAGACTTGTGCTGGCTAACCCCAGCAGCTTCTCCATTGGCCAGAATGGAAACTGAAACAGAAAACAGTCCTTGTTTTCCTTGAATGACAGGGTCAGACCCCACGTGCTGCACGTTTTCTGGATCTGTGTAAAACAAGCATGGGTAATTCCCATTTCATTGCTTCTCTATCAAATCTATGGGTCGCATCAAGCAACATTCTTCCACTCCTCAAAAAAAACCAAACCAAACCAAAACAAAAAAAAAAACCAACCTGAAGTAATTTAACTTCTTATAGGGGAAGGTCAGATAGGAAAGGAAGTGCACCGAAAGAAGGGAAAAGAAATTAGTCATAAACTGAGATCTGCATTGTTGAATCTTTTATTTCCAAGAAAAGTATTGGGGAGTTGCAAGAATATGCAAGCATATTCATTCAATTTTTCATTCAAGTTATGAAAAAATTAGTTTTGGATATACATGCCTGTCTCGCCTCAGCATTTTGTAAATGCATTTTAAAATTACTTCTGAATTTGTGGTTTTTTATGTTAAAAAAAAAAAAGATTTAAAACTTTGAAAAGATTTTGCTGGTATTATTTCAAGATACCTATACGTATAAGCTGGCACCAATCTATGAGTTCTCCTACTTACGTTTTTCTTTGCTTTAAATATGTGATGTGAATTGTTTATCTTCGACTCAAATCTTAAGATTCCTGAGCATGAGATAGTGTTCTCCATAAAAGAAATGCCACGTTTGCAAAATGTAGGTCTAGACTGTAGGTCTCTGCTCCAGTGGATCTCTCTTCCTTGTTGAGTGGATTTTGTGTTCAACTCTTGATTCTTTGTTTGGGCTTGATCCAAAATGCTGGCATTAGTGGAAATCTGTTCAAAAAGTTTTGAACTTGACCTTTTTCTTTGTGAGTGGAACAGCTTTGGTCATTTTCAAAGTTATTTTTTCCATCATGGTGTTTAGAGTTCCAGGAAGCACAGACCACTCAAAACCTACAGTGTATCACATCCTCTAATAAATCTGCAGTGGAGAAGAGTGGATTATTATTATTTTTTTCTTTTTAAAAATAGTTGTTATTTAAACATTCTATGTTGATGTACTCTTTATTTGCTAATGCAGGACAATTTTCAACAGTGTGAACACAACTGCATTACTGTTGCTTAGATAGAATATTCTATCTATGCTAGACAAAGTGTGGATTTCATATTTCTTGTATGCAGTACAGTATTTCTTCTAATTATTAGCTAGGATTTATTTTGCAGAAGGGTGAACATCTCAATTTTAATGATGAATCATTTTCTTTTTCTGTAATGTCTGTGACTGCCTCATTATGCTTTCCATGGTATATAATTTATTCATTGACACAAGTGGATATACAGCAAAAACCTCACTCCTCCAGCCAGCCTAGGATTAAGACAGATTACCCTTCAAAACACAAGTTTGCAGCACATATGAGAAATAGATGAAAACAAAATCTGAATATCCCCACTTTGAGGTCCTGGTCCCTTTAGCATATCATCACTTTAATGTTGTTTTCTTTTGTTCATAGAAGGGAAAGGCAATTCTACTGTGTCATTAAATATAATGCTTGAAATCTCTTGATTTAAAATTCTATGCTTTATGCGTAGTTTCTAGCATCTTATTGGGCAGATTTGTTACCGAAAGGAGATCTAACAGACATGATAGGAATTGTCACATCCTGGCAAGATGTAAGCAGTACTTAGCTGTACTTTCACGGAAAACAGCAATGCATTTTCCCTATTTATCAAGAAAAATAAAGATTCTGAGTTGGTAGGTAAAAGCTGCAGCTTTATTTACAGCACCCAACCATTCTGAAAGATGTCAGTGTACACTCATCCATTCATTACTCCAGCAGAAATTGAGACACCGCCGATTTCATCACTGGGAATCCCTAATTGAATGAAAGCAGTAACACTTCCACTATAGCCAAGTAGTTGGGAAAATGCCCTTGTGATGAGTTGCCCATTTGATCTAACATTTACATCAAGGGCAGAAAGGACTCGTTTTTTAAGCTCTCATTTATTACATCCTCACAGAACATAATTATATACAGACATTTGAACTGTATGCATTATGGGCATCAAAAAGAAATGACGAACAGTGATACAATTCCATTCAAAAGCTGCATTTGGGCTATACAGTCTGGACTATTTATGTTTTGTGTTTGCGTAAATAGTTTTATTACAGGGATGTTTGTTAATAGGGACAGAGCAGTGGACATGAAAAAAGAAGTGCTCCCCATGCAGCTCATCCCTTTACAGAAATAAACGGTGGTAATGGAAGGCCATTTGGGTCACTTAACACTTTGCCATGGCACTATATATAGACTGTTACGTAGCTATTTATACATAGCAATGAATTCTTAGAACACAACATTATACCCTGGGCAGCCTGATCTGGTGGGTGGCAACGCTGCCCATGGCAGGGAGGTTGGAGCTTGATGGTCTTTAAAGTCCTTTCCAACCCAAGCCATTCTGTGATCTTGAGAATAAACTCTATGGGGTCTGCTTTATCTAATGATGAATATAATTGACAGTTTTGCTGTACACAGAACACAACACGCAACACAAACCACATTCTTCTGGAATCAGCTGCGACTGCCATTTTGGGTGTCCTGTAGCTGCACATGATAAAAGAAAGCTGCGCTATACCCCACTTTCGTGAAGCGTTTTATCTTCCTTTTGTCCTTTTCTAGTTTTCCTCGATTCCAAAGCATTCACAGTCAGAATACGTACACTCCGCACAGGGCGAGCGCCACACAATACGACGGCGTTGCCATGGGGACTGCCTCTGATCAGCCTCTCCCAGTGTCTTCCCCAGCAGCCAAAGCCAGCAGCTATCGATAGGAAAAAGCAGCGGTGCCTTTCTTTGAAAGCGACGTCCACACCGCGCTCTCAGCACCTCCGATTTCACTTCTGCTTCCTCAAACACACTTCCGTCGCTGTCCCTTCTGTCGGGGCACTCCGGCTAACACAACCTCGTACACATCACGATCGCTAAGCGCAATAACGCTCGGCCTGGCCTTGTAGCACGCGGCCCCGCGCTAGTAACCCTGCCCACCATAGGCACAGCCGCCCCGGGGCGAGGATCGTTACTCCGCGGCCGCACCGGGCGACGCCGCTCTGCTGCGGGCACGTGTGGCAGCGCGGGACGTTCGCAGCGGCCCCGACGGGCGCAGCGCGGGCGGGGACACCCCCGGGGGCGGCCGGGCGAACGGGTACAAGGCTGCCCCGCGGGGCCGGGCCGGTGCCGGCCGGAAGTGACGGGCATTCACCTGCTGGGCGGTGCGCGCGGGGCGGGGCCGCGCCCGCCGGGAGTCGCGGAGAAGCAGGCGGTGGTGCCGCTCTCGCCGTGCCATGGAGCCGCCGCCGCTGGTGCTGCTGGTGGGGTTGGCGCTGCTCGGCGCCGCAGGTGAGCGGGCAGCGCCCGGGGGACGGGCTCGGGGAAGGGGAGCCGCGGCGCGGCGTCGGGTGCAGGTGGAAGGGAAGGAGGGGAGGGAGGTGGTTGGGGCTGCGTTGAGCTGAGAGAAAGGGCGGCGGTGGTGGGGTTGGGGGCTCCTCCCGCCTCTCCGCCGGCCCCCGGGGTGCGGCCGAGCCCCCCAGCTCGCGGTGTGGCCGCGTAGCGGGGCGCGCTGCGCTCGGCGCCCGGCGGGGCGGACCTGGGCTTTGTTCGCCGCCGCGTTTGGTCTCCTTTCTCCTCCTCGCCGCTTGTAGCTGCCTGCTCGCCCCTTTCTCTCCGCGCGGGCTTGGCGTTTCCTTTCATTCCGCCTCTCTTTCTTTCACCGATTCAACTTCCAACGGAGTGGCGCTGGGGATTGCGAGAGGCGCTTCCACGTTGTTCCCGGAGAGCGGGGCGTCGCGCCGGGTCCCCGCGGCTGCGGGCAGCGGGACGGCCGTGCCCGGGGCGCACAGCGCGGTGTTTCCGCGGCGCTCCTCGCGCTGCCCTGCCCTGCCCTGCCCTGCCCTGCCCCGGTGCCTGCCCGCACCGCCCGGGCGTGGGTGGGCAGCGTGGCTGCAGGCGGCCAGGGAGCGGGTACCGACAGGGCCCGCCAGGGAAAACCGAGCCTGGGGAGGAAACAGAGCCTGAGAATCAGCGCGCTTAATGCCTCTTCAGAGCTAGTCCTGTTCTGGGAGGGTGGAAGGGACCTGGTGTCTTACGGGGAGTGGCTGAGGGAACCGAGATTGTTCAGTCTGGGCAAGAGGAGGCTCAAGGGAGCCTCTGCAATTCGTTGAAAAGAGGGAGTGAGTGTGTGTGTGGGGGGGTCGACCTCTTCTCCTGGCTAACAGTGTGTAATGGCTTTAAGTTGCTCCAGAAGAGATTCAGGTTGGACAGTAGGAAAAAATTTCTTCTCAGAAAGAGTGGCAGTGCGTTGGAACAGGCCGCCCAGGGAGGTGGTGGAGTCACCATCCCTGGAGGTGTTCAAGAACCGTGTGGATGTGGCACTGAGGGACATGGTGAGTGAGCACGGTGGGGGTGGATTGGTTGATTGGACTAAATGATTTCAGAGGTCTTTTCCAACCTTAATGAATCTGTGATTTGGTGACTTCCAGAAAGCCCTTGCAGCCTGATTGTTCTGGATTCTATGAGGCTGTCTGAGATTTGTGGTGAAGAAGTGGGAAAATGAGGGAGTGTGAGGGAGTAAAATTAGCTGAATTAAATACTACATCAAAATAATAAGAGCATGCGTGACTTGTTCAAATCAAAAGTTGGCAAACACTCAGTTGGATTGATTTATTGATCTCAGTTCAACCGTGTGCGGTTACTTACACTTCCTTACTTCAGACATATCATTTCAACCATAGTTGGTTCAAATCTAAGTGAAACTACAGAAGATGCTGGAACATCTACAGAAGTTAATGTTTAGAGCAAAGCATGTCAGGCAGACAGAGTTTGTTTCCTGTTGGAATGCTCATGCCATTGTTGATGTCACCCTGTTTTGGGAAATTACTCATAGGATCAAAATTCTGTTTCACAGAGTGATGGGCTCTAATCTCTTTCATAAAAGGGTATCAGTAGTTCAGCATTAACTCGCTCTCTAAGCAGTTGTGTAGGGACTGTGAATTACAAGTGTTTAGTAGCTAGGTTAGTGATTAAGTTTGAGATTGAAATGTTTCTTGTAACAAAAGCTGTGGAAAAAATGCTTGAGCAGAATTATTATATGCACTGCAGATGAGCAGGATCTCTGCTATGAAATGTGATAATGCTGTAAAGCTGGAGATAATTGATGTATGGTGACATGCAAAGCCAGAACCAACCTTTACACCTTCACTTCTCTGAGGTGTGCGTGTGTCTTCAAACGTCACTGTGAAACTGGGTGACTTATGAAGGAAAGTAATGTCTTTGGCTTTCTGTGTGTGTGCTCTGATTAGGAGTGATTTTGTTTATTTGTTGGCACGGTTAGTTGAACAACTAGCCTGAAAGATGCACAGATCTCATAGTCCTCTGAAGGAAATCACTTAAAAATCTGTGTATCACTGGAGTTAATGCAACATCAGAGATTGCTGGTGTTTTTTCCTCCACCAGACTGAGTTAATATTTCTGTCGGTGCTCCTGGCAAATGTTACTTCCTTTGCTGAGGAAATAGATACCACTTAATGTATGGACCAGAGTTAGAGGAAGGTAACTTGTGTGCAGTTGCGTGGAAGCTGTTGGCAATAGAGGGCTGTCTCATTGTTGAAGTCCTTGAGTTTGTTGTAGTGGGTAGTTTTATCATGGTACTTCAGGGCTTACACTGTGTTGTGTACATGTTTTTTTCCATTCTTCCCTGTAAGCCTACAGTTCCTTGTTACCACATTGCTAGCAGTTGAAGATTGGAAATAAGCCTCCTAATTTATACAAAATCAGTTATCTTGACTGTACAAAACAGACACTCAGCAGGCAACTGAGCTATGCCATTCCGTGTTGAAAGAGAAAAGTGTTTGGATTTAAGCTGTCCCTGAACCCTGCTCAGGGCTTTAATCTCTTTGCTAAGGTCAATTTCACAGTCATAAATAACTAAACTGGGAGCTTCCCCTTTCCCTTGCAGGAAGGAAGGAATTCATCCTTGAATGTTTTGGGATACAAGGGGAGAACAGTCCTCTTCCTCCCTATCACTGTAATTGGTCCCGTGTTGGTTCTATCAGTTGCCTCTGTATTGTGTGGTTGTGCAGCTGATAGTTACCTGTGGTGGTTTCTGAATTAGAGCTTCTGGAAAATGCCCACAGAATGGGCCGGTGTAGTGAAACTCAGTCTTCCACTGTTTTGAGGGCTTAAGATATGAATTCACATTTGGATGGCTTTCTGCATCCATACGAGCTTTTCTAAAGCTATTTTACTGATTCTTCTCCAACTAAAAATGCACTCCAAGCCTGTGATAAGTGACAACTTGATGTTATGTATTGTAGTAAAGTACTATGTCAAGTAGCTGGGGTTTTCCAAAATGTGCAAACTCTATTTAAGTTAATATTGTACAGCTGTCACCAACAAATCCTGGATTAGGATAATAGAAATGTAGACTATATACCACTTCAGATGTTGAAATGTTTTATTGAGGAAATTGGTATTGTTTTCCAAAGAATGATGCAGAATTCTGGTGTAAGGGGTGAAAACTTGGTGGCAAATCATTTTGTAGGTCTTACGACTATGCAAATCGGTGCGTGTTTTTTTTAATTAATTCTAAGCTTTCCAGAGTTCTTGATCATCTCAAGAGCTAATAAGGAAATTATAGTCTGAGGTTGTCAGTGGCACTGAGCATGTGTTTGCTTATGCAAACAGGGACTGTGCATACATATTTGTAACCCTTTCCTGGTTGTATTGGAGTATTGGAGAAGTGATTTCATTGGAGCATGATAAAGTTTTTGCAGGGTTTCAGAAGGCTTGAGAATAAATATAGCTGCTTACCTTGCAACGCTGACTTAATGAAGAAGATATTAACATTTTTTTAATTGTGTAATGGCAGAACACAGGTTTTCCATAGCTATGAGACCATTGCAAAGATAGATACTAATCAATGTTAACAGTTTTTAATATCTATACATCTGTGGTGATCCTTTTAGCCTTCAGATAATGTGTTATACAAGGTAGTAATGCTCTGCACATAAATCCTCAAGTGAAGGATAAGAGTTTGTTTGCCTTAAAAACTGGATTCAGCTTGGCACGAATTTCTTTAGTCCATAGTGATGGTTATCTTATTGCTGCTCTTTTGTGGCATTTTTTGGGGTTTGAAATTTTTTTTACAATAGTAAGGGATAACTTTGTACTATATTAAATCCTGCAGTGTTTGAAGCTTTTTTTTTAATAGAAGATCAAGCTATTAGTTAAGTAACGTTCAGATAGGGTAGTTATGCTAGATTTTCTCAAATACTGTCATTAAATAGTATTCATAAAACTTGAAGTATTTCTGACAACACTAATGCAGACCAGAACGCAGTAAGTCAGCATTTTGTGACTAGTACACTTTGTCAAGTATGTGTAAGAGGGAACTTAAGCCTCTTCATGTTTGTATGCAGCAATAGGATCTCAGTGAAGCTTAAACTAGGAGAAATTTGACTACCTCTGGGATTAAATGATCATTGCTATCCTAGTCTCTCTAAGTGATGAGCTTGGTGCGTTTGGTCTGCTGAGGCATAATTTTAACAGTTTTCAGAGTTAAAGTACTTCTTAACTTTTAATGTCAGTGGATAGTTATCTGACGTTCAGGACCTTTTTCCTGTATTTCTCAAATCTTTTTATTTTAAGTAGTACAATAAAAAGCAGTAACTGAGGTTGTTTGATTCACCTAGTTACTGCTGTGACATCAATCTTGAGATATCAACTGCAATCATCTTGCTTTATTTAATCTTCTGTTTATCTGAAAGTATTTTATGCATTCTGCTGCGAAGATTATTATAGCTTGTCACTTTGGTCTCCTAGCTGGCTCCCGTTGCCAGCTTCCTCTGTGTTGGATCAAGCCTCAGCTGCCTGTCTCCACTTTCAGTACTTGTCACAGCATTTTCCAAAATGGATTCCACTTCATTTCTATATAAAGCTACCACACCTAAATGGCTTTTCTTTTTTCAGCTTCCTTCAGAGTTTAAAAAAATAAAAAAATAATATGAATACATGTATGCTTTGCCTTTGATTCCATTTGTGCTTCAAGAAATTCCTTGTAACCATCTTCAAATCTGTCTCACCGTCAGTGTTTTGAAACTCATTTGCCACAGTGATCCAAGAGGTACCTGCACACTAAGGTGCTTGTTTTTGGGGCCAGTATTGTTTCATCCTACTTCTTAATTAAATTAATCATTTGTTGTTTCTTGCATGTATTCATGAGCTTTTAATGGTAAGGACTCACTTTTTTGCGCACGTTGCAACTTCTACTTCATTTCATGAAGCTTTTAGATGCTATGTGGAACATTAAATATGTTTCAATGGTTGTATGGCTCAGCAGCTTGTAAGAAGAGCTCCCCTGCCAATTACATCAATTTAGTCATTGCTCTCTAAGTATACAGTCAGCTTATGTTGCCTTTTCTTTTAATTCCTCTCTTTACAAGTTTTCATTGTACAGGGAGTAGTTACAAAAAGAGCCACTTCACCCTGTTGTTATGGGAGTGAGCAGGTGGTGGTGAAACTATAGTTCTGTGGAAATCTGTTTCAGAAGCAGCTTGAACATAAGTAGGTCCGGCATCCTTGCTGGTAATTTCCTTCACCACACAACTGTCCTAGTTGTATGACTGCGCGATGAATGAGTCTGAACAGAGACTGCTTAAAGCTTTCACTAGATTTAACTGGTTAAAGTAAAATAAGATGCATAATTCAGAACAAAAAAAGAGTTATGCCAACAACCTTTCCTGTTGCAGGGCAGGAACAATCATCAGGAAGATGGCAGAAGAACACTAAGAAGAAAAAAAAAATTGTGTGATCAGTATTCTCCCATCTGAGAAAAATGTAACTGTGGCCTGAGGGAGCTCAGTTGACAATTCTGACTAAATCAGACAGTTGAATGGCTGGATTCAAGAATTATTCTTGCATCCCATTTCAGGTGGTAGCTGGCATTCATCTGGCTCCATGCTGAGCCTCTTCAGCGAGTTTTCAAGTCAGAAAAATATTAAATTTGTGTAAGGTCAGTTTTCTACCCATACCTTTTCTTGATCCAATTCAATGAGCTCATTAGTCAGAGCTGTAAGAAGACGATCAGCTGTAACCTCAGACTTGCGTGGGTGGGACAGATAGTTTGATTTCTTTTATGTTACTTCTTGGATTGTGTATTGGAAAGCTGCACTGTAATAGACAAGGAGGACGTTGAGTTCTACTGGCTGTGGGTTGGAGCTAGCCCTGAGCCATTCAGCAGTGTTAAGGAGCACCTAAAGTGCTTGATGGTCAAAAGTTATGCAGTTCTGCTTACTGCTGAATTTAACTTTCTGGCTGTTTAGTGTGGATATTCTATTTCATTGAGCATATTCCTTTCCGTCTGTTTACTTGTGGAGAGAGAAGGGGAAGAAAAACCAAGCTGACATTGTGTTGCTTCACTTTAAAGCAGCATCAGAGATAATTAACAATTGAGCGACAACAAAAAAAACCCAATACCACTGAGTAAAATAACTTTCCATCTTAATGTGAAACTTGCATGTGCTAGAGAAAAAAACGTTTCTTGTTCACTAGCTCGGAAAAGCTCAAACTCCTTTACTCAAGTGAAAGTAATACGGCTGCTCAGTTAAGTGCTTGATTGTACTTGAACTCCCTAATGCATTGACTGACGGATGTGCCTCATGCTTTCATGCTGCAAAAGGGCTGCTTCATTCATTTTCATTTTGAACACCATCAAATTGGCAGGTAAAAAACCCAGAATCATGTAGCTTGATTGCTTAGTGACTACAAGCCTTCAGTATCAGTTGGAATAATTGATAAATATGTGATTTGCGGGGCTAATAGCAAAAAACAGCAGCTGCAATTGATGTGGACTTAGTAAAGGAGAGGCAGGCTTTTGTGTGTATTAGTAGCATCAGAATATTTGTGTATTAGTAGCATCAGAATATTTGTGAATTTTCTTTTTTTTTGCTTTGATTATGAAAGTCTCTGTAATGGTTGGATGCAGTTTCTCTTTACTCTTCTACGTACTATGTATGGATGGATCCTTAGAGGCTCTTAAGTACGATGTGAAGGTATGTTTTCACATTACACCTAGTTGCGTTAAAGAAGTGCTGTGGTTACATCTGACACAACATTGTGCATCCATCTAGGCTGTTGCCACTTTCGGTGATGGCTTTGGGTTCCTTCTTCCTCTCCCTGCTGTCAGAGTTAGTGTAGTGCAGCAGCTGAATGAATTCATTGAACACAGTCATTAATTCAAATCACTCTGTGGCTGTGCAGCTTGGGGATGAGCAGTGCTGCTTACTCTGAGAGCTGGCAACAGCTTGGTTAGTGTAGGTGTAATGTAAATTTCTTCCTGTGGGTGGGGTTCCACAGCAGCATAGTAAGCAAATCCATATGAAGGCTGCGGTATCCCCACAGCTTTTACGTGTCTAGCTTTGTGCTCCTGAAACGTGTACTTAGAGGGACTCTGATTCAGAGAACTCCATCTGGAAAGAAAAAGTAAAGGTTCACATGCAGTGTTAACTTTTATCAGAGTCAATTGTTTTGGCTTTCTGTTTCTTTGTGTAAAGTGTTTTACAGGCATAAAAGGAGGTGACAGAATCAGCATTGAGGATGAGAAGGCAACTTCTCAGTAAGTCCAAAGTAGTCCAGTTGCCTTTCCCTTAATAGTGCATGTTGAACTGCGCCATACTTGATTGTTTGGATGTGACCAAGGATTAAAACTCAGAATTCATAGTGGTCTTCTGCAGATGTTTGCCTAAACAATATTTCTGTGCTTAAGATTAATCTGAATCCCAGTTTTCTTATGATATCCCTTCCCTACCCCCCTCAGGTGCCCCCCCTCCCTACCCCCTCAAGCCTATCCTTCACTTCAGCAATGAGATAGCAGCTCTCCCACTCTAAACATGATAAGCATGTCCCTCTCAAGTAAGGTCATCATCTGCTGTAGTTGCTAGGATACTTGGCTAATGAATTTGGGTTTAGCTACAAAAAAAGCATAAGAATGTACTGAGCAACATAGGAACAAGGGCAGTTGGAGAAGGAAAGAAGTGTTGGATAGAATCTGAAGAGTATCAAAGGAAGAAGTAAAATGTGAGGAGAAAAAAGATTGGTAACACTTAAGCCCATGATTTTTAGGTTTTCTTTGCTGCATAACTATTCCAACTATTTCAGTGAATTACAGTTGGAAGTGAAATTTAAAATCGTGCTACATATTTGCAGGATTAGGCTTGTTTGTAGTTCTGTTTGTTTCATAGTTTTTTAAAAAAATGTTCTCTATGAGATTGGGAGAAGGAATAACTTCTAACTTCATTGTGCCGTGTGTTTTAAACTGGTGTTTGAGGATGCAACTCTGCATAATTAGAACAGGTTATTCATTTGATCCCCCCTGAGAACTTTTCTGTGACAAGTCTGTAACATCCAGACCAAAAGAGAATATTTTTGTCTTCAGAAAGACAGTATGCTTAGCCTGTATTTTCTTGTTTCTAGTGTTTTGTTTTGTTTTTCCTCTGTGTAACTTCAGAGGATTTATGGATTCAGATGAACTCAGAGATTTAGTAATTTAACAGTTATTTTTGAATTAATGTATTTTGTCAGATTTCTTAGACTAGACCAGTGCAGGATTACTTCAGCTTTGGTTTCTGTTCAAAGCAGATAATTTTAAGATAATGTTCATGAAATTCTGAATTAGAATCAGTCTTTTTGAGGTATTGTGCTGAAATCGTGAGCTTAGATTGGTGAAACTCCTCAGTTTTTAGAATGGGTCAAATTTCAGATTCTGTGTTGCCTAAAACCATGTTTCTGTGAGTCTGGGGACTGGATAGTGGAAAGGAATGTAAGACTGTCCCTCAGGAATCCTAGGCCGTGGAGATGAGAGAGTTTGGGGAAAGGGAAACTTCCCCTCAGTTAGAGGATCTGGTCAGAGATTAAGCAAATTCAGTGCGCGCAAAACCGTGGGCCCAGGGCATCCAGAAGTCCTGAGGGAGCTGGCAGAAGTGGTTACCAAGCTGCTCTCTATCATCTTTGAAAGATCATAGAGAATAGGAGAGGTACCTGAGGACTGGAGGAGAGCCAGTGTCACTCCGATCTTCAAAAAGGGCAAGGAGGAGGAGCCAGGAAACTACAGGACAGTTGGGCTCACCCCTGTCCCTAGGAATGTGCTGAAACAGTTTATTCTGGATGCCATCTCCAAGCAAGTGGAAGAGAAGAAGGTTATCATGAGTAGTCAACACAGATTTTCAAGGGAAAATCATGCTTGAGCAATCTGATAGCCTCCTGTGATGTCTACTATGGCTGGGTAGATATCGAGAGAGCAGTGGATGTAGTGTACCTTGACTTCAGCGAGGCTTTTGACACTGTATCCCATAAAATCCTCATGGGTAAGCTTAGGAGGTGTGGGATAGATGAGCACGCAGTTAAATGGATTGAGAACTGCCTGGCTGGTGAAGCTCTGAGGGTTGTGATCATTTGTGCAAAGTCTAGCTGGGGGCCTGTAGTTAGTAGTATTCCCCATGGACTGATACTGAGTCCAGTCTTGTTCAGCATCTTCATCAATGACCTGGATGAAGGCATTAGAGAGCTCCCTCAGCAACTTTGCTGATACAAAGCTGGGTGGAGTGGCTGACACACCTGAAGGCTGTGCTGCCATTCAGTGAGACCAGGACAGGCTGGAGAGCTCAGCAGAGAGGAGCCTTATGAGGTTCAACAAGGGCAAGGGCAGAGTCCAACACCTGGGGAGGAGTAACTGTGTGCATCGGTATGGGTTAGGGGCTGACCTGCTGGAAAGGAGCTCTGCGGGGAAGGACCTGGGTGTCTTGGTGGACATAGCATTGTGTCCTTATGGCCAAGAACGCCAATGGTATCCTGGAGTGCATCTTAAAGTGTGGCCAGCAGGTCGAGGGAGGTCCTCCCCTTCTGCTCTGCCCTGGTGGGGCCACATCTGGAGTCCTGTGTCCAGTTTTGGGCTCCCCAGTTCAAGAAAGACTACTGGAGAGAGTCCGACAGAAGGCAGTGAAGATGATTAGGGGCCTGAAGCATCTCCTGTATGAGGAAAGGCTTGGAGTAGCAGCATTATTCAGTTTGGAGAAGAGAAGAATTAGGGGAGATCTTATCAGTGGTTATAAATGTCTAATGGACAGGAATCAAATGGATGGGGACAGGCTCTATCACTGCTTGTGCCCAGTGACAGAAGATGGGACAGTGGGCACAAACTGGATCATAGGAAGTTCCATTCAAACATGAAAAAGAATGTCTTTACTTTGAGAGTGACAGAGCACTGGAACAGGCTGCCCGGAGAGGTGCTGGCGTTTCCTGCTCTGGCGATATTCAAAACCCACCTGAATGTTTTCCTGTGCAGCATACTGTAGGGAACCTGATTTAGCAGAGGAGTTGGGTGATCTCCAGAGGTCCCTTTCAACCCCTAAGATTCTGTGACTGTTCTTAGTAGTCCAGTCCTCAATGTGGAAGCAGATGAAAAGAGAGAAATCAAAAATAGGGAGAACTTAAATACATGATTTGAAGAAGTGATTCCACCCTGGTTACTTTGAGGGTATGCACAGTGGGGAGACTGCTCAGTGAACGTGCCGCAGATAAGTGGTGCTCCCCACCCTGTTGCTCAGACAAGGTGAAGTTTGGAAACAAACCCTCTGTTTAGAGACCCAGCACCATAGTTGATTGTCCAGGTGATACAAGTTTACCAGGATCATTCTGGCATGGATTTTCCCCCCATTTTTGCTCAAAATGCTCTGCTGTTTCATCTGCTTTCTCTTTGTAGCTTATGGCAAAGCTTTCTTTCACGATGATAAACTGCACTGGTTTGTGCCAAGAGTGTTCAGAAAGCTTACCTAGACCAGTTCTCTGGCAATTTGATCGCTCAGCTTCATCCTGCTATTGGTAAGGCAGATGAGATGAAATGTGAAAGAGAGAGGTTTAAAATCTTGTCTTTACTAATGCTGTCTGTATAAAATTCAAGCTCTTGTTCAGAAAATGCTTTATGGATTTATTTTTCTGAAACTTTTATATTTAGTCTTGGACTAAATTGGGCTTAGAAGGAGGAGATGGTGTCCAGATAAAGACTGAGAGCTAGATCTCATCTTTCTCTAGGCTAGTGCCCTTAATTCATGGATCTTTAATTTCTCTTGCTCCTCAAACTTGGCATGTTTTTTTTGCACAGTAGAGGGGATGTGGCTCTGGTTAACTTGCAGAAAGCGCTATACTGCTAGATAGGAAATGCAGGTGTGAACATTTGTGTGAATGTTGAATGTAGTGTTCGGGGATTAGTGTGTCCTACCTGGTGGACTTAGGCTGCTATAGGCAGGCAGATTTTTATCTTCTGTGATCTGTTTGTAGATTGGGCCCTTTCGACGTTTAAGTAAAGGGATACATGGTTTGTTCATGTCAATAGCTTTGGAAGTGTTAGATCCAAGTGTTTAAGGCTTTTGCTGAGGTGGTGTGGTGTTTTTATTTTACTACTTATTTTGAACTGTGCTTTATTGATGAAATCAGTGTTGTAGCATTGTGTGATAAGCACAGTGTCAAACATTGGCTTGTAGAATATATTAAACATTAACTGTTTGAAACTTAATAAACTAGCACAGTACTTTCTTTGTAACAATGCTTTGCAGTTTGCTCTGACCAGTGCTGCATTATCATTAAAATCTGAAATATGTGCAGAACTCTAAAGTTACTGCATACTAAAACCAAACTTGCTCTTTAGATTCTTAGCCACTACAGATACAGAAACAGTACTGCTGTGCCATTGAAAAGTAATAGACTCGCTGTGGTTGAGAGGCATGTTGGGAAGTAAAATGAGTATGGTGGTGAGTTAATTTTTGAGACTGATATCTGTCAAGCAAAGAGATTAGATCACAGCTGTGTGGGCAAACATCTGTAACCTGTGCTTGAAAGAAGAGTGTCTTAAGTGAATTTTATAGCTTGTATTTCTCAAAGCACTAATACACATTTCTGATTGGTATTTCCTTCTTGAAAACTCATTTTATGAAGAAACTTTAATGTACCTAGAACCATTTCCTGCTTACAAGCAAGTATTGGCAAACAATAGTTCTTGGAGAGTCTGTTAGTAAAGTTGAAGTACTTCGCGAATGCAGGTCGTGTATGGATCAAATATGATTTAAAGAGCCACAACGAAACACGTGAACTCATTTTTAATTCATGTAGTAGCTGTCTGTGCTTCTTTGCAGTTGTGCTCCATGCTTGCTGCTTTAGCCCTTAGTTTGAGCCTGGTGGCAGTCCTACTTTCAACAGTCTGCCTCTGTCGTTCCTATCCCCTCTGTGTTTTTCAGTTGCCATATTTTATTCCGTTCCAGCTGATTGTTTATCTCTCATGTTACCTATTTAGGGAGGGATTGTGTTCTCTGGGTTAGATAACACTACTGTAGCAGTACTATCCGATTGCCAGAAATGTTTACGTCAAGCTTAAATTTACACTTCATTTTGTGTAAGCCAGAAATCCAGAATTTCAGTGTGTCCTGAACTCTTCACATTCTTCATTAAAAAAAAAAAAAACTAAATTACAGAAAAATTTTGAAAATTGACCTTCTGCTACTTCTGTTGGAATGGAGGATGCATTCTCCATTTGTTGAGTTTTCTGTACTGAAGACTTTTTTAAAAGCGATACTAAAATAATTTCCATCAAGTTGTATCAAGCATTCAGTTTTTCCTAGATGAAAAATATAATAATGTAGCTTGCTAAGCTTCGTTCTGCTTGAGTGGTATTTGATGGTATGTCTTAAATATTCAGAAAGAACTGCAGTTTCCCTAAGGATGATATGTTATTTTGCACCCCTTTTGAAATGATGCTAAAACTTTCTTCAGTCCTGATGGTATTCTCTTGCAGTGCTCTTTGGGGTCAGTTTTTTCAGAGAAAAAGTACTTAATTCCACACTGGGAACCTCAAATCTATGTGCTTAGAATCCAGAATGTGTGTGTACTGACCTATTGTATTCTTCTAGGCGTTTATAAGGGATAATACTTGTTCTGTATCAAGGAATAGTGCTTGTCTCTCCTTAAGCAGCAACAAAGGTTCATTCTTCTTTATACTTCAGCTGAGTTAGGGACGTTTTCTCCTTGGAAAAATATTTGGGGAATAACATACATGCATTTGGACCAATGCATTTCTGTCTTGATAGTTTGCAGAGATGTGGTGATTTTTCTTTAGGTTCTAGAATCTGTTGCATGCTTCTGAGTATCTTCAGCTTCACAGTGATCTGATAGCTGTAGTAAAAAAACAGATAAATTAATTCTAAGCACCTTTGAATAATTGGGATAACTAACTTGAGGAACCTTCATCTTTCTGGTGTGTTAAAAGAAGCCTGAAAAAAGTCTGAAGTTCTATTAATCCCCTCCGACTCAAAACAAATGCAGGTATTCTCTCAGTGTGATAGTGTCATACTGGCACTAAGATGCCACGGGTGATCCACTCATGTCTTGAGGAGTGTACTAGGGGAGTGAGCAGAAGTTGAATCTTTCTGATTGGAGTGGAAACTGGAGGAGATGAGGAAGACTTGGTGACAGTGTCATCCGATCATTTGTGTGCATTAGTTTTGAATAGATCTTTAATGCATTTGCTGAAGTGACCTCAGTCATCTACTTTTCTGCTGCAAGCAGAGGCGACAGTGCTTTGATCTTATGTCAGCTGTCACTAAACCAACAGCCTTGTTTTCCTTTTTGATTCTTTACTTCTTATGTAGTAGTAGAAGCTTTTCAAGGCTACCAATCCTACAGCCGGTTGTTAACTTACAGTGCCTGCCCCCTGGTTCCCTTTTCCTTTGCCCCCCGTTGTAATCGCTCTTGTTTCAGGTTGTTTTTGGTAGCATGGATGCCAGAGAAGTAGGTAGCAGTAATAGTTTAAACAAAAAGAAGGAACAACAAACAGTAGTGGCAATAATACAGTAATAGTCTAAGGGTCAGAGAAACCTTGGCAGTCTCTTAACACTGAATCTGTCTGAACCATCTTTGCCTGCATACCTGGCAGCAGGTGGGTGTCTCCACTACAGAAGGGAATTTCCAGCTAGTTTGACCTGCTGCTATCTCCTAGTGCTAATGCTTGATTCAAACCCAGCTGGCTCTGACCTCTCCTTCAGCTAAGATGCTTGCTTCTTCTGCCTGAAATTCTAATATTGACTAAATTGAAAAAATAAAGTAGAAAATAACTTTGTATGCCAGCATTCTTAAGAGTCGTAGAGATTTTTTTTTGAAGGGATTAATTTGGCCACTTCTTCCAGACAAAGCAGTCCTCACACCTCAAGGCAGAGTAACTTGACTTGATCTAACTCCCAAATTCACAGTAATTTTGTCAGTCCTGGTTGACTTTGTCACTGTTTCATGCCCTCATTTTACCAACAATTTTCTTTATTCATTCAGAATGTCATTAGACTTTTTCTATATATTCCTTTTTCAATACCTATAACTTCAAAGTTTTCGGCAGCAGCCTTTTCATTAATTTAGCTTTGTATAGGACTTGAGTTGTGCAAAAACTGTTTGAAGGATGCAGCTGCCGATTGGACGTGATTCCAAACTGACAGTAATGAACTTTGTATTGTATTCAATGATTTCACAGGATTTCTTAAGCAGTCGTAGAAGTTTCATGTGATTTTTTTCAATGATATAATTTCTATACAGGAAAAGTGTATGACAGATTTGAAAAAGGAATTATGTAACTCTGATTTTTTTTTTTTATGAGCATATGATCTTAGATAAGCTTTTAAGGGAGCTATTTGAATAATCTGTACATTATAGATATACGGAGATTGGTTTTAGGCATTATTTTTCTGGAAAGATACACTAATATGTAGTAGAACACTTACTACAGAAACTGCCTGTGAAATGTTTTTAAAACATAAAAATACATTTTTATAGGTCTTACAAGAAGCCTATCTATAACTTCAGCTGAATCAGCATTTGAAAAAGCTCAAGGAGAGAAAGTTACATTGCCGTGTACTTTTGTACTCTCAGAAGAGGATGTAGGCACACTAGATATTGAATGGGTCTTGATACCAGCAGATATTCAGAAGAAGGAAGAAACAGTAAGTAAAAACTTCTTTATTTTTGACAGCTCTAAGTTATTAGACTAGGTGGATGTATGAACTTTGGTAGTGACTCTTTTTTGACTTCTTCTGTGTTTTCCAAGATGGCATGCGTGTGGTCTTAAATTACTTTGAAACACCAGTGTGGTGGAAGTTTTGAAGTAGTGAGAATGTTACAATATTTTATACTTAATCTTCTATTAACTGTAAACAACTCCAAAATTAAAAATGATTCGGAGTACAGAAAACTCTGCTCTTGTACACCTGCATTACATTCCTCACTGAATGTAGTGATTCATGAGAATTTGGTCCCAAATTATTATCTCTTTGTTAGTTATTAACTCTTTCACTTATTCTGAAGCCTGAGGACTTCTTTAGCAGAGATCTTACAGAATGAAGATTAGATAAATTTTAAATAGTTTTCGTTATGACAGAAGACAGTGTTGACATCCTGTCACCTGAGAAGGTGTTGTGTTGGAGTATTTGTTAGAACATTTTGTGTGGTGTTATTTTGAAAACAGATACATCGTGCTCTGGGATTATTTTAAACAGTAAAGAGAAGCTGCTAAAAATCTGAAGATACTTTTTTTTTCTTCAAATGTTTATATACCAAGTAGATTCCTGAAACACATTTCTTCTTTTACAGATAATTCTATATTCTGGAGACAGGATTTATAATCATTATTTTCCTGCTCTGTCTGGGCGGCTACAATTTACTAGTTCTGATCCCAAATCTGGTGATGGTTCAGTGGATATCCTGAATTTAAAGTCAGCAGATACTGGCACATACCAGTGCAAAGTGAAGAAGGCTCCTGGAGTTGAAAGCAAAAAAATACAGTTGAACGTACTTGGTAAGCAAGTATTTTTTTTTCTTGAATTTTCAGTAGTATATTTGTGTTTATGCTATTCTTCATTTGATAAATGAAATGAAAATATATGTAGGGCAAAGTCATACTGTATCTACAATAATGCATCCATTGTTAAGTCTCTAGGACAGGGGCAGACAAAGGAAATAATATTCAGAATAATGAGTATTTTTAAAAGTTCTACATCTGATTCGTATTTATAGAATTTTTTTCATGCTTACAAAGGCTTTGTTGTACAACATTTCTATAGCAAGGTGTGCTGACGGACTAAAACATTACTATGATGATTCTGACTTATTAATTCAATAATACTTTGTTTATTAGTAAAGCCAGCAAACACTAAATGCTCCATTGAAGGATCACAGGAGATTGGAAAGGACATTATATTGAAGTGTGCCTCGCAAGAAGGAACCCCACTTTTGTCTTATGACTGGAGAAGAGTAGTAGCTGGTGCACAAGGACTTCCTGCCACTTCTGTGCTAAGTATTGTCAAACTTTTAAGTATTTTGGAATAATAAATAATAAAGATTGTATTCATATTTTTGACATACTTTGACTTGTTAGCAGCTTATGCGTAATTTTAATATAGAGCAGTCTAGAGAAGTGTCACTTTATCCTTTCAGTGGATAGTAAAACTGACATTTAAACAAGCTACTCCAAGTTGAGAGAGATTCTTACCATTAGGCTTGCAGAATCATGCTCATCTCTGCATAGAAATGTTTTGACTGCACTTGCTTGCTGAGTCTTGGCTGCTCTTCTGTTCAGATGGACAGGGGGAAGAGTCATAATAGAGTCTAGACCAGTGGTTAGAACTGCGTTTTTCAAAACAGGAAATAAAAGCTTGAATTTTATTACAGATTGAAGTGAGAGCTTCAGTTCCTGATCAAGTGATTGAACTTATTACTTAAGGTGGAAGAATAATACATGTCTATAGAAGAAAAATTGTCATGAGTAAGGTTAAAGAGAAGGTTGTCACTCTTCTTATGTGAGTTGACATCCAGGAAAGAATTTTGTTAAAAATGTTGGCTGATAAATTGAGAATTATTATTGTGGTGGTATTGGACTTCTTGTGATGACTTCAGGAATTAAGTTCATTAGAAAAGCTGGTTTTACTCATTTTATTAGTTTAGTTCATTGGTAGTCTGAGTTCTGACTTTGTGAAAGTTATTCTGGAATATTTAATTTAATTATGCTTTTCAGTACCAATTCTTTTTGACCTTTGTAGTTAAAAAAAACTTTAAGCCTAGAGATATTAGGTTTGATGTGCAGATGGAGCAGGTGAAGTATTTGCTTGTAAGTAGAAGTGCTTTAACTCAGATTGTACGTGACATACAGGACGAGAAGTATCATCGTATGTCCAAGAGTAGCCATGGTCTTGGGGAGAGAGATTAGGAACTGTGTGGATCTTTCTCGTAATGGTCTCCTGTCCTCCTGTTATTTATGCTCCAGGACCTTGGCGAGGGAGATATGGCTTCAGTTTAATTGACCTAAACCAAACAAGAGTGACCATCTGACCTCTTCTTTGGATTTCTCCAGTCTACTTCAAACCGTAGTCCAGTAGTATCTGTGTATCTTAGGGGACGTAACTTCTAAAAATTTAACTGCATCTGAAAAACCTTGTGCTTTGTTGAGCTTGCCTTGTGGTAGTGCTGTTCGATATATCCTATTTCTTGTTTTGACAATGAGCAGTTAGTTACTAATGTCTCTGTGTATCACTAAGGACCTTAAGCTTCTGTTGTTGTTCTCTCCTCATCCACATTGCAAATTTGTCTCATGATAAAATAAATGGACATTTTTAGTGCTGGACAAGAATGAGTGAGGAAGTATACAAAAATGGCATGTAACATCATAAAGCTACTGCTGCTTCAGGCTTGTGATTGTAGGTCTGGGGGCACTGAATGTGCTATTGAGAACCCAGATGTTACCTAACTTCAGCTGAAAGAGCTAGGTCTTGGTGTGATTCTTTGTTACAGTGATGTAGTCTCTTGGCAGCTTGGGGTTTAAGTGCTGGCAAATCTATAAGCAGTCTTAAGTGTTCAAGCCATTAGAAGTTCATATAGTAAAATCTCAAGGATAGCTACCGTTTGCTTTGGAAGCCTTAGGAAAATACTTTTTCTGCTTTCACTCTGTCAGCATAGCTTGAGTTAAATGATCACTTACTGGATCAGCCTTTCATGTTGAGCATGAGTTCTGTAGACATCTGAGCTGGTTGCATAGGATTACTTCATATACAGAAGAGAAGGAGATTCTTCTGGGATGTAGTTAAACCGTTCTATTTTAAAACTCTAGGTTAGGGTGAGCAAACTTGCCATGTTAAACATCCTTTTCTTTCCACTGACAGCAATTTGAAGGCTTTAATACTAAAGTCAAATTCTGTGGCATAAATTTCTACTAAAGTAAAAGGCTTTTACAAATAATGGCATTCTGTGGTGCAATAAACTTTTGGTTTTATTTGAGTATTGTTTTCAGTACTGGCATTTTTAGTTAAGATTTCACATATGTGCTTGATTAATCTGTTGCACTGAATTGGAAATTAAACTTTGGTAAATCTTTGCTTTTTATTCTTTGTAGATAGAAATACAGGGGAACTTCTCTTGAAAAATGCCTCTAAAGACTATTCTGGTACATACAGTTGTGTTGCTTCAAACCGAGTTGGCACAGATGAATGTTCTGTTGAGCTGAATGTCACCCCTCGTAAGTGTTCACTGTGTGGTAGTCACATTGTGTTTTGTGTATTTGAATAACCTTATTTCTGTATATTCTTAAAAGTTTAGAAACAGCAAACACTGTTTTGCGACTGAGGGTTGCTGCTTTAAATTTGTACTTTGCCAAAGATTTGATTTCTTTTAATGTAGAAAGATACAATTCTCCTGTCATTCTAAATCACAGAATTGAAACATACCTATATTTCAGTGATATACTAAGTTTGATGCTTAAACAGTATTGTAATTTATCTATTCTAGCTATAAATACAGCTGGTGTAATTGCTGGAGCTATTCTGGGAACTCTGTTGGGTCTCGCCTTATTGGCTTTTCTTGTCTTCTGTTGCTGTAAGAAGCATAGAGAGAAGAAATACGAGAAAGAAGTACATCATGAAATCAGGTAATGACATGCCTATCTTGAGAGGCGTTGTTTGAAAACTAGCTTCTAAATGTCTTTCTGCAAGGAAGACAACTAGTAGTTGAGATTTCTGTTTTAATCTGGAGAATGTATTGAAGCACTAACAGTCTATCTGAGAACTTCTTTTGAATATGGTGTAGGTAGTCATGCCTATCTACTTTCAGTAAAGATCTTTAAGACAATGAAAACTTCCATTTTTCATGAAATTTTGAACAAATTTAAAAAAAAAAAACAAAAACAAAGAAACAACCAACTTGTCTTCTCTGTCAGAGTGGGAAGAAACAAATGGGAAAGTTACTGTGTAAGCTGCTGCATGGTAGCAGTAGTGACTGAAATCTTGTTCTGCAACTGTTCTTCCTTCTGTTTCAGAGAAGATGTTCTGCCTCCAAAAAGTCGCAGCTCTACGGCCCGCAGCTACATTGGCAGCAATCGTTCTTCTCTGGGTTCAATGTCTCCCTCAAATATGGAAGGATACTCTAAAACTCCATATAGCCAGGTTCCAAGTGAAGACTTTGATCGTGCTTCTGGTCAAAACCAAACCATTGCATCTTCAAAGGTAGCTGCACCTAATTTAAGTAGAATGGGAGCTGTCCCTGTGATGATTCCAGCACAAAGCAAAGATGGGTCCATAGTATGAAATATTAATTTAAATCCTGGTTTTTTAAGTGTTCATTTATAAGTATTAGAGAAAACTACAGTGTTCATCCCTCATTGAAACAATGGCATGCGATTTTCCTTGAAGAAAATGAACATGTTAGTTTGAAAAGCCACCAATTCTCGTTTTGAATTTTAAACTTTTAGTATGTAACAGTTGAACTACTGAAAGTGTGGAAGTTCGTAAATATCAGATACTGAAGGTGTTTGGATCTCTGGTGGCTTGCTGAAGAGACTCTATTAGCTGATATGCAGTTTTCAGAATATGAAAGAGCAACACAACTGAGAAGTAACAAAACCATTTCATATGTAGACCGTGAAGTTTCTCAGAGTTCTTGAAGCTTTATTCTCAATTTTGGAGTAACAGGAACATTTTAATTTGACCACTGTCTGATGAAATTGCAGTGGGGCTGAAATACTGAGGATGACTTTGAATTCTGTTCAAACTCAGAGGATTTACGCAGTTCTTTAACTTGGTAATGTTTGTCTAGAGTGTTTCCTGAGTTGTTATTATCTCAGGGGCTGCCAGTCATTTGGTTGGTTCAGTTAATTTAATGAATCTGTTCTGAGTTCAAAATCACAGGGAGTAGAAATGTGACAGGAGACTTTGCAAGCTCCTTGAAATGAGAATTTTACTGCAATAACTCATTCCAGTAGTGTCAGATAATTAAGTTATCCTATGTAACAAGTCTTACCAGGTTGTTACTAGTGGTATCTAAGTGCTAAGGTCTATAGCTCAACTGTTACATTGTCACAGTAAGAGCATCTCAGCAGGTCTTAAGTTAGCTGTATCTCACATTTTCCAAAGCCTGCTGGGATTCTAAGGGAGTGTTCTTTTTCTAAACCATCCACCTAGAATTTTCATGGGGCTTTATTAAAGCTGTTAAGTAACTGGTATTTGATACTTGCTCTTGCTCTAACATCACTTCAGAAAAATCTTTTCCAGGTTCAGGTAAGCAATAGATAGTCTAAAGAGTCTGACACATTTTTACGTGAATTTGCAAGGAATTTAAAGCTCACTTGTTGTCTGTTCAACAGCCCTAAATATTCTTAATACACATTTAGATTTTCAGCAGCAAGAGCTTCATGCAACCAGAATCTAAGAGGAAATGGTTATTCAGAATTGTTGATAGGAACATGATGTTTGAAGAGTTCATTTAAAAAAAAATAAAAATAAAAAAGAAAAGCCATCCCAGTTTTGCAGACTGAAAACATTAAGATCAGGAATTATTCTGTTTCTCCTGTAGTTGCACACCTACTTAATGATTTTTTGATAGCTTCTTATGAGTGATACTGTATATCTCTAGAAGCTGGATTTAAAATGCTGTTTGAATGTGTTTTCTTTGTTTGTTTTCCTTCCGATTTACTAATCTCCTTCTCATTTTGTGCTTGGGAGTGTAGGGAGGAGTCCCTTCAGCTTATTCTAAGTAAAGATGTTAACTGCCCGTTATTTTGGAAAACTCTAAATGAATATAGTATGTGGCACAGAGGTTGATGAAGAAAATATTTGAAGAGCCTGTTGAAAGGTGTTGGGATTGTTTGTATGTAGCAACAGTGTGAGATAAGATTTCCTCAAACTTCTAGGCTTAGTGTCTGCTTTCTTGTAGCTGGTTAGATCTGTGATAAATTATTTGACTTTCTACTAAATATTTGTCTTACGTGTAGTTAGTTACACAGTTTTTGGTTGGCTCTGTTAATGTAGAAAACATACCCTTCATACTGAATTTAGATACTTGAATGGCTACTAAGTGTTCTAGACTTAACAATTTTACACATTTGGAACTTTTTTAGATTGTAATCTTATACTGTTAGAGACTGGACTTTTTATCTTTCATGTGTGCCTTTTCAATAAACTTTGCCTGATTGTATCTTCAGTTTTTATGAAATTTCTGGTGCCTAAATTTACTGTTTGGACAGGTGCTTAGACGATGGTACAATTTTTAAAACATGACACTGTGATCTGATTTCTTGATTCTTATGTACTACTTATACCTCTTCTTGCCTGTTTTTTGGATGTGATTTCAGTGGCTCTCTGTATTGTTCTGTATTTCAAAATGTGAGTTACTCCTTCAATTGATAATTACGATGTAAGTGTTTATATTCCTGAAAACTGTTCGGTTGTACTAATTAGATGGATGATTGACTCTCACTTATGTGGTGAATAATAGGTTTAGAAACTGTGCCAAACACATGCTTGTGAAGAACAGTAGATGAGGAGACATCTTCTTGCATCCAATTACTATGATAGAAGAGACTTTAGGATATTTTAATCATAAACTGATTGTTTACCTTGAAACTAAGGCCTTTCTTAAATAAAAGGGTGTGGTTATTTAGATCATAAATAAAAGTTGAGTACAAAACTAGAACTGAATCGCAGACTAAGAAATAGCTAGAGACCTAAGCAACCAGGCAGCAAACCTACTAAACTTAATTCTGAGCCATCTATGGACATATGTGATATTAGGTGTGGATTTTTTGTCTTTTTTTTTTTCTGGTTTGCCCCGTGACTCTGTGCTTTCCATCAGGTAAGCCCTGGGACACTCAAGAGTAGTTATCTCACTCAAACACACAGACTGCAGTTTACACATACTTTAATGCTCTGTCAGATTGCGCAAAACAGTAAATCGACAGAATGGAAGGACAGCATGATATGCCCTAAGAGCCTAGCTGTTAGGCTTAGTAGCCTTGACAGTGTCTGTCTACTTATGTAATGGCATGGAAAATAAAAGGAATGGAATCCGACATAGTCCGTATCTGAAATAAAGAACCTCTGACTTGGGCTAAACTCTCCCTCAAGTTGCTCTCATCAAGCCTTTTTGAATGGATAAAACACTACAGCAACATAATAGCACTATTATAAATGATTTCTTCAGTCAGTAGATTCATAATTGTAATTCAGCACTAGATTATAATTCTCAAAAGCAGCTACTGTAGTTTAGCAACAATTTTTAGCTGTGTAGGACACGAACTGAGAAATCACGAGGTGTCCGATGTTACAGATAAACCTGCTAACAGCTTTTCTGGGAAGTAATGGCAGCTGACATACCAGTTAGAAGGTGGCATTTTCAATGTCTCATTTTATTTAAAAAGAGGAAACAAATAGAGGAGGGAGGCTTGATATCATTATGTAAATAGTCTAAATGAGCTCAAGAAATTACTAGTTAATGTCATGACTGTAAACTTGCTTGTTAAGGATGACAGTGTAGAAGAAAACATTGAATTTTAGCATGGCGTGAATAGTGTTAGACTTGTAGTACTGTAGAGGTTATGTAACATTTGTCCATACATTACGAGCCTTTTCATAAACTTCTAAAATGGATATTTAAAGATAATCTTGTGAACCTTCCTTACCTAAAAAAAAAAAAAAGAAAAAAAAAAAAGAATACTTTTTAACTATGTAGTGCACAGAAATGCCTTGTTGGAGGGGTAAAAGATGACTTTTGTAGCAAATGTACAGTGCATACATCTTTATCAACTGTTATAGTCATGTTTGTATTAGATGTATGCTTCCTGCTTAATAGTACAAATAAGACTTGTTAATTGCAAGCTGTCTCTGTAATAATGAGTATTGTATATTACTTTTTTCCAGGATAGCATTTTGGTTTTTTCTTAACTGTGTATATTCCAGATCGCTTTAGATCTCTGTGGTAGTCTAAAGACACAATACTATTTGTATCACTTGAACCTTGTTTTATACACTTGATAGGTGCTTTATAGGGCCCTGTGTGTGTTGGTCCTCTAGTGTGCAGCACAGCTCAAATGAAATTGGAGCAATAAGATTTCCCAGAATACAACATGTTGCAGCATTGCATTACACTTCTCGTGCACAAAGCATGAACTTGAATATTGATATGAATTTCAGTATAAGGTTTTATATTCACATTTTTAGGGAATGGTATTATACAATGCAAGTACTGTGAGTGAATCTGTAAAAACAAATCCAAAACTTTAAAATGCTGTAGTTCCATGACAGACTTGTGTACTTTTTGAAATAAAACTGTTGGAGAAAACAGTAGTCTGTCTTCATTCTAAAGCAGCAGTTATGTATGCCTTCAGCTTTCTTTCTGTAATTAGAATTGAACTACTAATAAATATGGCTGTGTATACCGCACTGGCAGTAATCATTTATTGCTTCTTTTCCCCCATTAATTTCTAAGTAAAAGAAAATAAAACTGCTTCTAGATATTTTAAAACTTGCCCTTAATAGGAGGATTCTAACTGTAGATGCACTAGTGATCAGTTTAAACAAATTCTGAAACATAAAACTGAGAAGGAACTTAATTTTTGTCCTCTGTTATTTTAGAGAGAACTAAGTATTCCTGAATCTAATACATTCTTATAAAATGCAAAGAAGAATGTTTGCACTCAAAACACTTGGGTAAAATGCTTGTTTTTGTGCTGTCAACCAAATTTTATTTTTTTTTAATTTAAATGAAGTTGACTTGGAATGTTCTCTACCCCTTGTCCTTGCAAACCAACTGATTATTTATAATATTATCTAAGACAAGTGCAATTTCTCCAGTGTCATCTTGGGCACTTACATTTAGACTCAGGAAACAAAGCCTGGCAAGGGCTATGTTTGCATTATTATCGTGTTCTGTGTGTACCATTGGAGGCCTAAGTTGCTTACATTTAACGTATGCATATCTTCATATGATAATGCGTACCTGTGCCGTGCCAGATGCTTGTCATTTCTTTGTGTATATCTTAAATCTATTTAATGTGTACACAAGCAGAAGTAGTTAAATAGTAAAAGTACTACTATTTTCTACTAAGAGTAGAAACCCTTTTTTTCTGTTCTAAATTAGTCTTTGCTTAAATACAACAGAAATCCTGATAAAAATGAAGATTCACGTTGTCGCTCTTTGCAGAACTTTCTCTACCTTTTTAACTTGTTAACTTCAAGACTTCTGTCCTTTTCTAAGCTGGCAATTTTCTCTCAAATAAACTTTAATGCTTCACCTGTTCTGGTGCTTTTATTTAGAGATAGACGATTGTGAATCAGAGGAGCGGCTGGATGTGGGAGTTCTAGCAAAGCAGTTAGCCCTTTCCTGGTAGTCTTGTAAAAGGAGAGAGGATGCTCATCAGGTAGTTGCACAAAACTTTTGTGGTCCTCACATATTGCAACATAAGGCAATGTTTGGATAACATTTCTTATAAGGCCTGTCTTGTTTCTTAGGTGAGACTTACTATGTATACTGTGAGTTACTATTTCAAATTTATTTGCAGATGGAGGTGCTCTGTAATTATACTGATAGGTAATAAATTACTAGATCACTTTCGAAGACAATGCCAGCTACTTAGCCTTGCTTTCTTGTCTGTGAAACTTCTTGTCTGTAAAATCAAAAAAACAAAACTGCTTCTAAAGAAAATAGCTGATCAAGGAGCAAAATTGAATTGAATGAATGAAAGAAACTCTGAATATTGTCTATCTGAGTCTCAAGATATTTTAAAATTTTCATTCAGTTGATGAATGAGTACACCTGAGTACTCAGTTCTGGGGAGGAGGAAGTTCTGGAAACGGATTCTTTAATGGATTTATATTGTTGTGAGTCAGTGCCACCTTTGTGTGCTGCAGCTTAGAATACTTAAATTCTCAGTTGTCTAGCACTGGCCAGGGAACTTTGAATAGGAAAGCTAATAATTTGGTGACAGCAGCTGATAGCTGTATTTTGGGTGGTGGTTCTTTTGTGGATAAGTATAGTTACTGAACTTTTTTTTTCAATTGTGTTGACCAGATGAAGGACACTTATTATTCAGAAAACATTAGTTTTTTAGCTCATACCAATGAGCTTGATGTGATGTTAGGATGAGTGGGTGGTGGGAGGGAACGGGTAGCTTTATAAAGAAGTTGAGTATGTTGGTTATGCAACTTGATTATGTAAGGATTTTAAAACAGCAATATTAGAATAGATGTTAACATCTGAAAGCACATCATTTTACCTTCGGTAATCTAATTTTTTTCTTCGGGGAAAAACCTCTTGAGGCGGTATGTCCACTGGGAAGCTCAGAAAGCTGTGTGATGCAATGACAGTTGTCCCATTTCTCAGGGCTGGAAGCTTTGGTTCTGTAAGCGGCAGGCAGGCAGGGTAAAAGTTGAGCGAAGTACCAGAGGGGTAGTGGACTTCTTTCCAGGAGTACTTTCTGATGATTTTCAGACAATCTGCTAAACCTTTTAGCATTTACGGGTTCTTTATATAATCAGTTTGTGTTCGCTGCTGAAACATGCAGAGTTCTTGCACTCTTCCTACCATGAATAATTTCTGCATGGGATGTCTCTAGTTATATTGCTGCTGACAATGCTTTATAAAGAAGTAGGCAGAGATAGTGAAAACTGGAGTAGACAAAAGTCTCCCACACAGTGCAGACAGTGATGGCCCAGGTTTCTTGGTCCTTTCCAAATACGTTGTGATGCGGTGGTTGTTCAGGGTACGTGGTAGAATATGGTATCAGAGTGTGGTATCAAGAACCCTGCATCAGATGGCAAAGAGCTATAAAAGAAACCTCATCTAGTGCCCTTAGTGTTATAGCTTCCAGCTGTGTCACTTTTGCTGCCTAATGTTTCTTGTGTATAGAAGAGAAACAGATCTGTAGCGTTTTTGTGGCCAGTTGCTGGTATACAAGTAAAATAGTGCTTTTCCATAGCTAATGATTTGTAAGTGAAACTACTTCCCGTAATGGAATTCAAATCTCCATATTTCATATTGCTTGATAATATTTTAATTGTAACACAGCAATCAGGATTGGTCAGATCTCACAGAAGTATGCAACAGAGCATCCTTTCTCAGTGTTGAAGGTCTCTGCAGCTGTCAGCAGCGACTTGCAGCATCTTGCTAGTCATGTGAATAGACAGCGTTTCTGAGAAACTATTTGCTGAAGTCAAAACACTTGATCTGTGCCATCTTATCCATAGGAGATTAAGATAAAATATTTACTTCACATTTCCGCTTAACAGTAGAAAAGCTCAGGTAGGAGGGGAACTGATAGCCTTAAAGAAGAAGTAAAGGCAACTGATGGTAATAAATAAAAACTACTGAATGGCTTGCAACTTCTGAACAAGATGACAACTCTGGGGCACAGCTGGTGTTTTGTGGAACTTGTCAAAAAGCTTATGTTTTTGCTGCCAGCACTGTACTTTTTAGCCCAATAAACAGAATGTCCTTTTATGTCACTTCCAATCGTTCCAAGAGCAGAAGCAATTCATCTAAGCTTGGAAGAGCTGTAAAATACAAAATAAAGCGTGTAGTTACTTAATATTGTCTAACCTGTTTCTTGTGGCCTTTGAGTACCCTGGGATTTTTCTCGTGTGCCAATAGCTTCAAATGGACTGTTTGGCATTGCCTTACTTTCATCCTTGTATTCTATAATTTAACATGAAATTGCTTAAGAATTGCAGTGCCTTCCTCTTGCTTCAGACTTGAGTTTTGGTTCAGGTCACTTCTTTATGGAACCTATTTAATTACCTTGTTATTCCTATTTAAGACAGAGAACTCTGAGTTTACAGTACAGAACTTGAAAAATGCTGTGTTCTCCCATGCTTGCTCCAGCTGACTTGGAAAAAAAAATGCTTTATGGCTAAATATGAGCACTTTGGACCAAAGTAATACATTTTCTGTTTGAGAATACTGATTGCCCTCTGGTGGCTGACCTGTTGGCAGCCTTTAATCTTTCTTTTGCTGGTGCTAAAAATGCTGTACGGTTCTACTGATGGTTGACAGTGATTTGCTAAGAAATGCTATGTTTTGTCACAAGAGAGCAAAGTAACTTAAATACTAGACAATTATTTTCTAATTGTTTGTTCAGGAAAATAGATTAAGAAAATGACTGTTGTAATCTGCATCAATTAAGAAACCTTATTTCTCTGTATAAGCTCTGGAAAAAAAGCTGTAAACTGTACAGATATCATTAAAGGAAATGAGATACGAGTAAGTTTTGACAGATTTTAACAGTTTTGATGCAAAATACTACTTCTGTTACCTTTACAAAGTCTATTGCTAAGCTCTAAGTACAGATTTGCTACATTCCTTCTACTTCAAAAAAATAAAAATCACTGAAGCCTGATTGACTACTGTAGGCTGGAGCTTAGTGATGATCCTTAAAATACCTGTTTTGCTAAGGCTGAAGTTAAGGTCAACAGCATTGTTTCTTCATTAGCAGGCCTTTCAGGGAAAAAAGTTTCTCAGACTTCTTGAATTATAGTTGTTGGCTTTTTTTCGGAGGCAAAACAATGAAAAGTGTGATTCTTGGAACAATTATGTACAGTTCTGATCATGCTAGGCTTGCGTAATTGCAAGACATTGAAGTTCTAAGCATTAATTACATCTAAAAATTGAAATTGTCGTCGTTTGAAGTTGAGTGGTATTATTTAAATAAGATATACCAATATGATTTTTTTGAAATACTGGATGATTTGGATGGGCAGGCCTGAACTTCAGACAACCTTCAAAAATACTTTATTCCTGGATGAAAGCAGTGTTAGAGCCTTTGTGCGGAACAGCCCTATTTTCCCTGAATTAGCATAATTTCCCTGCCCTCAGTTATACCTGGGCACGCTAGGATTTTAATCAGCACTCTGAGAGGGATGTTAACTGACAGTGAAAATTGGGTCATTACATTCCACATGTGAATTTTATTCTGACAACATCCTATGTCTGTGACAACTGTATTAACAAGCTAACTTGCTGCTGGCTTTATGGTTTGTTCTTGAGGGGAAATTGCTGAAAATGCAAGGAACTATAGGACATCTGTAATGCTTGACATGGTCAGCAGAAGTGTACTCACCTGCAGGAGTAACAATAACAAAAGCATTCCAAGCAAGGAAGTAGAGGATTAGAGTTGAAGTCCTGGCTATGTCATTTGCCATGTGATTTTCTTATTTTTTGGACACTGGCAACATCTCCGTATTTATCATTTTCACACCTCAGAATCACAGAATGGCTTGGGTTGGAAAGGACCTTAGAGATCATCTAGTTCCAACCGCCTTGCCAGGGGCAGGGTTGCCAGCCACTAGATCCAGCTGCCCAAGGCCCCTGGAGAATGGAGATAATTCTCTTGACTACCAGAGACTTTAGATTTGCCCATCACACTACTTACTTTTCAAAAAACAAAACTAGCCATATGTACTTGAACTGCCAGGCTGAGATACATAAAGAGAGAAGCAGAGTTGCTTCTTGTCATTGGCCCTGTCCGCAGTGAATGACTCCTTGGGTTTGGGTTTCTGAACAACTTTTCCTGCAGCTTCCCGCTTCCACCAATGGCTGATCCCCCTCTGTTTTTCTTTTACACTCCACCTTTATTTCTTATTATTTCACCACTTATTCACCACTGAAGTGGGATGGGTTTTAGGCAGCTTTTCCCTTTTCTGAGTATAGTGTGTTGCTACTGAACAAGTTTTCTTGGAAGATCATAGTTTTCATTGATCTTTCCCATCATAGTTTTTGCTCCTATCCAGTTTCACTTGTTTGTCTCTGTTTTTGGTATTAGGCACTTTAAAACCACCATAATATTTTAGAGACCTATTTATCCAGAATAAACATAAGGTTATGTATGATTGCAGGTACCTGGTCAGACAGCAGTTTCTCATTAATTTGTCCTTGTGAGATTTTTCCGAAGAGTTAGCGTGTCTCGTTTGTAAGTTACAACAGTGGTGGGTGGATTTCTTTTTTTGCTGTTATTGCTTTATCACAGCTACATGAATAACTTCTAGGTGCATGCAAGGCTTCACTTGCCAGTCTGCGTTTTTCTTTTTTTCTTTTTTTAATAAAGATTTACTTAGATGAGAAGGAGGAGAAGAAAATGAAGACTGAAAGTATCAGGACAGTGCAGAAGGGAAAACAGATGATGTTGTATTTGTTTGATGTTGCCCTTCCAGCTCTCCTGAGCACTTGATTTCTACCTTCTGCTTCTTCTAAACAAATGGACGGACAAAAACTATCATCCTGTCTAAGCTGGTCTATGCGTGCTACGCAACAGACTTCTGTTTTCACATGCAGGTGATGTTAATTGTCTCTAGACTCATTAGTGGAAGGGAGTGAGCAGGACAGACTTGAGGGAGAGCTCTTGTTATGTAAGCCCCAACTTGCATGCCTGTCTTATCCTTGAGAATAGCAATCAAGCTTTACAAAACGTGAGAGCTGTTTCTTCAGGGTTTTCCATTACAGTGGGATAGGATGAGTTGTGGGGGAAACAGCTTAATCTTTTTTAGAAGGCATATGTTTAGTAATTACTAACAACCTCTAATTATTATTACTAGTTAATTACTAATTATTAGTTACCTCTTTGAGAGCTATTGATGGCAAAGGTCAGAAATAGGAATGTGTGTCATCTGTAGAGCAGAGACAGAAATACAGACAGTAAAGGATGCTTCTGGCCTCAGTGTACAGTTCTAATTAATATGCCTCTTAAGAATATCAGTTAATTCTATTATATACAATTTTGAGCTGACTGCAGTGTTCTTGTTCCCACAATATGAGTTGAGGACAGATAGATGCATTAAGCTGGAGTGGCAAGTAAGTTCCAGGAGAAAAAAGTAATGTTGTCAATATCTTCCCAAATGGAGAGCATGGTAGATAAATGATGCTGAAAATTTACTTTCTCACACTTCTACACGTAGTTACTCAAAAAAAAAAAAAAAAAAAAAAACACCTTTTGAAAACCGTTTATAAACAGTAACCAGAATAAGGTGGTAGAACAGATCAACAAATATGGTGATTTAGGTGCCTAACAGTACTTGGTACTGCTTTGAATTACGCTTCCAAGCAAGGTTTCTGAAGGCACTCAATTATTTTTATTATCACATGCACCTGGAAGGTAATTCAAATTGAAATGTGACAGTTTGTGAGGAAGAACGTGAGATGTTACAGAGATAGTTTGAGTCAGTTTTATAATTACAGGTCTTAGGGAGGAACTGCGGTGGAGTTGAGACATGTTCTAAACATCTGTGAGGACTGGGATGGCAATACAGAAAGCCTTAATAGGTTGAAATGGCAGAGTAAGAAAATGAGATCTTTCCAGTAAATGCAACAGATGCATACACGTTGGTAGATTATTAATTAAGAAAAGCTGGTTTGTGTATCATGTCTTGAAAATGAATATTGTTGACTGTTATGCAGCCAACAGTATTCATTTTCAGTAAAGTTCTAGTACAAGCAGCATAAAAACAGCTTTGCAGTGTGTAGTGGTAGCAAAAAATGCTTAGTTATTAACTTCCTGAAATAACAATCTCAGAATATTAAGCCAAAGAAAATAGAACTGGTAAAGAACTGTAACCAAAGCAAAGAAAATTTTGATCAAGTATTTTTAATTGAGTATAGATGCATCACTGGATAATCTGAGAAAAGCCATTTGAGTGTTTAGCAGTAAACAAAAGTGTGTGATTCTTTGATGATGCAAGTCACTGGGATGAAACTGAAGAAACAGACAGCTGAGCAGTCTTCTCCAGAAGCTTTACAAAATGACTGTAGTGGGTGTGTGCTGGAAAATTCATGAGAATTTTCCAATTGAAAATACAAGAAAACTTGTATTTTGTGTATGTAAAAACTTGTATTTGTATATGTGATGAAGTTAAAATTGCATTATTTGCCAGATGAAGAGCAATCCTATTAGCTGTGGCCAACCCCACTGACTTGAGCGGGAGCTGAAGTGCGTTCTAGGCAAACTCAATCATTTCTGTTACAGTTAGCTAATAAATGCTGATAGCTTGCTACACCACTGCGCTTGTTTTATGGAAAACCCTGGTTTTCTAATCTGAAAGGCCATCGTTTGGATGATTATCTGAATCATGCATTTAATTGCTGTAAATTAAACTACCTGGCCCATTTTTAAAATAGATTAATGATATTCTTTTTTTCTTATAGTCTGACATCGCACACAAGATTGGTGACATAACAGTGGTATAAGCATGAAGAAACAGGCATCATTTTTTGCATGAATTTCAAGTATGGTGAAACTGAAGTTCATAATGAAGTGCTGGTTTTTTTTATTTTTATTTTTCACTTTATCTCACTTTAGATCCAAGACTGTAAAGTAGGCTGTATTCAGTTTTGTAAATACCAAATATGTAAAAGAATAATGCCAAGTTTACAGACATTTTTCATGCTAGTTCTGTTCTGAAAAGTGCACACAATCGCTCTACTCTGCCCCACCTCCACATCGATTCAAACACTTGTCAGGTTCACAAAATCAATCCAGGTAGCAGCAATACAGACTTAAGCAGTGTGGCACTGAAAGAGATTTTAAACTCGGAGAATTTGTGTTTATCCCTAGCCTTCTGTCCTGCTAGTAAGATAGGAAGCGCATCATCAATTCAATGCTGTAGTGATACTAACGAAGACTTGCAATCTATGTTTGAAATGCACTGTATTTTAAGATTGTATATATTTTCTAATACTTAATAAAATATACTTGAACGTGAACGTATGCTTCAGCATAATCTTTTAATGCCGATGTTGTGGTAATTCATATCTGTACGCTGCCTCATTCTTTCTCCTCCACAGCTTTTACCCTGCAGGAAACTGGAAGAAAGAAGAGTGCTGTCTTTAAAGAAAGCTAATTACATGGTCCTTATTGCCTTCTGTGATGTGAAACTTTTGAGTATTGATTTCATAATAAAAATCTACCTACCATTTGAGATCACTGCAGACTGATACTGTGGATGGGAGCTTAATAATTCACTTTCTTTCTTTTTTTTTTTTTTTTTGAGATGAAAGAGGTGGGAGCCTGTACCCCACTGATATTTGGGCAGATTTAGTAACTGTCTTCTGGTAACTGATGGAGTTGACGTAAATCAGAGCAAGCTGAGGGACACTCCAGCACTGAGGAATTAATAGCAAGGGTAGACAAGTTTAAACCTGTCTTTGATCAACAACATCTTTCTCTGCTCTTGAGAAATGCTGTGTGGTTTTTTTTATTGCTATTCTATTTAATCAGTTATATGCAGTTACTAATTCAAAGCTTAATCCAGTGATAGCAGCTATGCTTTTCTCTGAAGGCAACCATATGCTTTATTGGTGAAACTGCTGGTTATAACACTGAAAAGGTATGCTACTTCTAAATTATTTTTACTACTGGTTTTGAGAGGAACATAACTAATTGTACAATAATCTCAAACTGAAATGTTTTTGACCAAAAAATCCATATGATTCTTTTTGTTACTGCCTGTGAAGAAGAAAACAAATGTAAGGAAATAGGAATATTCTCATAAGGGAAGAGTTTTAAATGTCACAGGCTTATGAAGCCAATATTTCTTAAAGTCATTCCAAGTCTGATTTAATTTCAGTGTTACAATTACAGAAAAGATACTTTACCTTTTAGAAGCACTTATTCTTATGCCAAAACATTACATTCATCCACTCCTTTGACTCCATGCTGTGTAAACTTGTCTGAGCAAATCTGGCAAGTAATTAATCAGGGTAAAATCTGTTGGGATCAGTGTGAAAGTTACCTGATCGAGAAGCAACAATTGCTTGTTTGGTAGATGAGATAGTAATTTGTAAATCAAACTTATGTTTTTTACTGCAGTGTCTAAGATGAATAGGTATCCTTCTCCTCCTCCCCCAATGAATGCTAATGTCTAATTGCTTAATTGCTAGGGTTTTAGCAGAAGGGAGAAACATAGGAATTAGTGTGAAAGGTATCGTGTTGGTTAAAAAAAATTAGTTTTGTAAAAAGAACTTGGGAAAATATGAAAAAACTTTTGATTCTATTAATACTTTGTTGCATTGAATGCAAAGGAGATGTCGTGGAACTATTGACAGCTCTCTGAAGGTTAAATACTGGCCATTGAAATACCAAACCTGAGGGATGAGAAGAGACTCATTTTGCTTTAAGAAAAGCCAAGGAAGTAACAAGTATGCCCTTGGAGGAATAAAAGAAAGAACTATTTTTTGTACTCAAATTCCTGTTTAAATTAACTTTTATGTGCTGTATTTTGAGTAAAGAAAAATAACTGTTATTGAAGTTAAATGTGCTGCTTTTATGTTTTCTTCAAGAAAGCTGAAAGCTAGTAACTGCGGAACTACTTCGTCATGTCTAATCTACAGGACAGCTGTTCCTAACTAGCTTTCCGTATGCCAATGCAGAGTCTTCTGAAAGGTACTAAATGTTCACTGTTCAGTCCAGAAGTTTACCCCAGTGAGAGGACCAAGTGTTAATTTGTTATTGTGGTGTAAGTTGGGTACAAGCTTGAAAGCCTGTCTGAAGTCACAGACAGGTTAAAGGTTGAAACTAACTCTCAATCTGCCATCTACTGTCACATTCATGCTTACAAGGTACAATAATCAAGCCTGCAGATCATGCCTAGACAGATTACTGTGACTGGTTGGCTGTTTATGAATTATTGTAGATGTCAGTAGATGTTTTTAATTGGCTATGGTGGAAGTTTTCAACCTTTCATCCTTTTGTGTCTAATGCACAGGAGTGGCTTACATGGTCAGAGGGTGGAGAAAACACCCTAACTCTTATGCCAAGAGTGTTAAATGAGACCTTCTTGCCAGGGCTTGCTTTTCATACAAAAGTTCAAGCGGTGCTTATTTGGCAACTATGCTCTTTTCCGCACCCAGAAATATGTCTCGCTCTTTCATATGCAAGCTAGCTGACCTGGCCAATGGACTAACCATAACGTTGCCTACGCTCACTAGCTTGTATCTCTACTGCAAAATGGAGAAGCTAACTTGTAATGCTTTCCCACTCTCTCTGCTTAATTTGTAGGTCTTATCAAATACAAATCTTTGTATCAAGCTGTTACTGTACTTGATTTAGTTCAGACCACTTCAGTATAATTTCTCCAGCAGCCTTTCTAATTACATATGTCTGAAAAACAGCACTGTGTTCATCCATTCTCACACTTTCTGGCCTCTTCTTCACTGTTACTGAGTGTTCCAGTCACAGAGACCATTAGGTTTGAGGTTGGAAACCAGGTGTTGCAATCTCAGACCAAAGTTGATTACGTAGGTTCAGACTGCCTTCATGCGGTCTGACGCACTGCCTGGTAGAGTGAGCCAGGTCCTTTACCAGCTGCACTTTCCCGTGGTTCAGGGGCTGATTCCCATTCTAACTTTGACCAAACCAGGCACTGTGGCTGCAGCAGGCTCAGAAATGAGCTATGCCAGCACAAGGCAATTTCACATTGTTTCAAGTATTTCCAGGCATGAACTTATATCATCACAATGATTTGCATAAAAATTAGAAAGCCAGACTGTAGCTCCAGCATGTGTGTTTTATGTGGCAGAACTCAGCATGCTAGAGACTGAATTGGCCCTGCCCTTTTTGCTTCTGGCTCTTCATTCCCATCCTTGGGCTACCTCTTATCTTTTGTCAGCATAAGCATTGCTGCAGCTGCTGTGAGCCACATCAGAGATGAGATTTAGTTTAAAATTACTTACATGCTGTGTAGTTTAGTTTTAACTTGAATATGTTCATCCTTTCAGTTTACAGGTTGACTGCACCAGTGCTTGTGCTGACAAAAGGGGAAGGAGGCAGTGTGAAAGTGGAAACAAGGATCAAAGAATGAGAGAAAGGCAGGACAGCTTCTTTCAGCAGCAGTGCTAAAGGTGCTCTGAGCAGGGAGTTGGACTAGAGGAACTCCAGAGCTGCCTCCCAGCTTCAACTGCTCTGAGATTCTGTGAAATAAACACATGTACCCAAACTCTCCCTGCGCCAAAGCTGGTGATCCTCAGCTGCCATGTACGTTTGAAGGTGCTTGAAGGCTACAGACACCTCAGATTATGACACTGATGGCTCCAGGCACCCTTAGCCTGCTCAGAAACCAGTTAGTCTGAATGGGATGCAAAGCTGTGCTGTGTTGCACGTGCATCCTGCTGCCTACCACACAAGTGAACCAGTATGAGTGTCCCCATGAAGGCAGAGTGTGTTCTCAGCACATCCTGCCCCAGTCGGAGCTGGGAATAAGCATGTTGGCAGCAGCTGTCACTTTTCTTTTCATACTTAAGGGAGACGGTTGTTGATAATGCTGATGTTGTCTTTGACTATGAGCTTGGGAAAATGTACGCAGTTATTTTATGTGACTCTAAAGTAATTCCAAGTCTCTCCCTAAGGCATCTTGTGAAGTAGATTCATGGGGGCCAATCACCGTTAGCTTCAAGGGCGGCATGGATGGGTCACTGGTGGTGTGATTCTCTTTGCAGACTCTGGGTCTGTTGTTGTTAACAGCATATAAAGGAGTGAAATGCAAGTGAAGAGGAACAGCTTGCTTCAAACTTTACTCCAGTAACATGTGGAAGGTGAAGAGGGAAACTGTCAGAAGGAAAACTCAGCATCTTTCACTACAATGTGGTGCAATGTCCAAGATTGTGTGCTTTAATCCACATACACAAGGCCCAGCTCACTGAATTTTAGTATGGATAGCTAAGACTTCAGTGTGGTTCACTCTAGGTCATTTGTATTCCTCGTATAACTCTAATTGTCTACAGGAAAATGTAATATGTTAAGAATTGAAGATAATTTATGTTGAATTGTTTGCTTATATAACCCAGGCTACTTTAATGTTGAGAAAGCAACTAGACACGAACAGGAGCCTGAGCTGATACTGAATATGTCAGAATGCTTATGATGCATTGTATGTACATTGTTCTGTATAAATAATTTCTCAGTTACAAGGTAAATTTCTGTTGTGATAACTGTAAATAATGCAACTATGAAAGTTTTGCTTGGCAGAGAATTATGGAATTACTGCCTTTTGCGTTAACATTGCCTTATGCTGCTTTTTACCATCTATTTAAATTGCCAATGCCATGTGTCTGTCCTCATGACCAAGGTGTCGTTAATGCAACAAGTATGTGTTGTCCTTGCGGAAGAATCTGTTCCCTTCACACCTGTCTTTCTCAGCTTTGGGCCATTTTCTGTGTAGCCCTCTTATATTAGAAAACAAATATTTCCAGAGGCTCCAATAGTCCTGCTCTTCAGGTTAACAGAAAAAGAGGCTGTTAGTCTAATACTTCTCTGATCAAATCTAGGTTTAACATGGGAATGAAGTGCATGCAACCCTTGCAGAGCATCTTGAAGGAAGCTGTATGCAAGTTGCTATAACTGTGGAATAGAATACTTACACACTGATGCCTCTCCTATAAAAGAAAAGTTTCATACTTTCAGATCTGAATTTTGATGTATGTATTACCATTTAAATGGGGGGCTTATACAAAAGGTGGAGACTGTACACAGTGGAATAGTGATAGGGCAAGAGGGAATGGTGTTAAACTAACAGAGGGGAGATTTAGATTAGCTGTTAGGAGGAAATTCTTTACTCAGAGAGCGGTGAGGCACTGGCGCAGGCTGCCCAGAGAAGCTGTGGTGCCCCATCCCTGAAGGCGCTCAAGGCCAGGTTGGATGGGGCCCTCGGCAGCCTGAGCTGGTGGGGGGCAGCCCTGCCCACGGCAGTGGGTTGGGGCTGGATGGGCTTTAAGGTCCTTCCAACCCAAACCATTCTATGCTTCTACGATGAGACTGCTTATAAGAATCTAGGCTGGTTTCAAATTAGTGTAAAATTTTACTGGGTTAACTGTTGTTAACAAGATGCACTGCCAGCCATTATCACTATAAATGCAATAGTTAGGCCTTAACACTCATTGTACCCTGAATGATGTGTGAGTATGCCACGCCAGAGCTGCAGAGCTGATGCCCTGCTCTTGGTGCTGTTGGGTGCTCTCTGGGCCAGTTTTCATCCCAGCAGTCAAGGTAGAGTGACTTGAGAGCCCCTGGTGAGGGAAACTAGAATTGAAATGGCAAACTACTTTTGTCTGCCCCTCAAGTCAAAATCTTGGCCTGTTACCAGATGTTTGAGTTTCCAGGCAGTTCCTAGCCCTCGGTCTTTTGCCCTGGAGTATGTGCTGCACAAAGCTGCTGTTACTTTCCTAGAGCATAACAGGTGTCTTACCTATTGCTCCTCTTTTTTTTTTTTTTTTTTACTACCTTGGCTTTTCTTAAAGCAAAGTGAGTCTCTTCTCATCCCTCAGGTTTGGTATTTCAATGGCCAGTATTTAACCTTCAGAGAGCTGTCAATAGTTCCACGACATCTCCTTTGCATTCAATGCAACGAAGTATTAATAGAATCAGAGAATATCCTCAGTTGGAAGGGACCCGTAAGGATCATCGAGTCCAACTCCTGGCTCCACACAGGACCACCCAAAAATGAGACCATAAGGCTGAGAGCATTATCCAAATGCTTCTTGAACTACGGCAGCGTGGGGCCATGACCACTGCCCTGGGGAGCCTGTTACAGGGCCTGACCACTCTTGGGTGAAGACCCTTTTCCTGTCATCCAACCTGAGGATTGTTTAAATTAGCTTGGATTAGCCTTTCACTGGGGAAATTCGGTGTGTGCAGATAGTTTGTATTACACCAGCAGAACTATCTGGCAACAAAAAAGAGCTGGTGGGGTAGATAGGTACCATCTTCAGCTTTTTCACCCAGATCCAGTAGAGGAGATGCTGTCGGGAGCAACTCTGTAGAGCAAAGATGCAGTGTCTAACATTCTATCACAGTATCAATTCTAATGACTTGTGCAGAAATCTCTGTAGAGCTACTGTTGGCATAGTTTGTATAGTAGTAAACAATGTAAATACATTTAAAAAAATCTGTATTTGTAGTAGGAAGAACCATACATATCTTCGTACATAGCTGATAACAAGAAATTGTAATAATTTATTCTTAACAGTCCTGAGACATAAGAAATAAACTTTGTAATTCTTTCTTTAAGGCTCTGTTGGCTCATTTGATGATGGATATATTGTGTTGTCTTTTCCTTAGCCCTGTGCACATACTCTGAGAGATAAGGATCTCAGCCTCCTTCTATCTGGAAGGCGGATCTGGAGCCTTCTGGAGGTGCCAGCCAAGGCCAGGAGGCAGCGGGCGGTGTGTGGGTCTCCTGTGTGCTGTGGTGGGGCTGGAGGAGCCACAGGGCTTGGTGCCTGCTGGGGGATTGCCTGGTCCAGCACCCAGCCTCTCTGCCACAGAAAACTGGGAAGAAGAGTTTGCTTTTTTCCTCTTAGCAGTAGGGAAGTGGCTCATGCAACGTGGACTGCTAGGAGTGGAGGTTTCCAGAGCCTCTTTTCCTTGCTCTTAGGACTAGCTCTTCCAATCTCTTTAGTTGCAGAGTAAGACCAACTGTTATTTGACCTAAAATAATGCTATTACTATTCATAAAATGCAGTGTACACGAGTAAATCGTTGTCCTATTGTATTACACTAAAAAGCCAGATTTGGGCATGTCAGTGGATTGCCTGAAGCAAGAAAATGTACGGAAGAACTTAAACGCTATATTGTACACTGATATTGGCAGTTGCTTCTTTTCCTTTGTGTGTTCTGAATGTATTTGCTTGACGTTGCGCTGTCATGCAGAAGAAGAAGGATTAAATTTGTCCTGCTGTGCGATGACTCATATATGGGGAATGTGCATATTCAGAAAGAGAGACTGCGGGACTGAACCACTCGGGAGGAGCTGTTTGTAGGAATTAATAATAACCTGATAGCTGAGCAGGTAAAAGTGGATTTAGTAGAAGGAATTAAAATGAAGAAAATTTATACAAACCACCATCTGTCCATTTCCATTAAAATCACTTCATTGTTCTTTCTGAAAATATATTTTGTAGATATACAATTTAATTTTAGGTAATGTGTACATATTTATACATATTTATATTAGATGTTATTACATATGTATGTATACGTATATAAATCAAATATGCATCCCCTGAAGTGATTTTCCAGTTTTATTGTATGATTTTGCTTTAGTTCAATGTAAAACCTTACATAATATTAGAACAGGAGTGGATATTTAAAGTTAGTATAACAGCAACTGGATATTATATCTAAAAATACTTAACATTTTTATTTTATTAGTATTTAGCCAAGTAGGAGCTTCCCAACTTGGATATTATTAATGCATTCCCAGAGATGTTAATATAACCCTGTAACTGGCATGAATTCCATCCAGCATTGAGCACTGTAGGAAATGCATTTTATATTTGTTCCTTGTTATGTCTTCTTAAGGCACAGGGGAAATTCATAGGATATAACAAGCTTTGCATTTGGGTATGGCTGATTTTCTTTCTGTTTAACTAATGTATTCTGAAGTGAAGGTAGAAAGCCTTCTCTGAAAGATTCTTATTTGGATAGATGTGCCTCATTTCCAAGTGGGATGTTATGTTAGTTTTAAACAGGCACAATCAGAAAATCTGCATTTGAACTCTCTCGGTGGGAAAAAATAAAAAAGGAAAAAAATGGCAGTAAATAAGCAGAAAGCTAGAAACGATTATTCTGATTTCAGCTCTCATCTTCATCACCCACCCATGACAACATGGTTCTGGTGTACAAGCCCTGAAATGTAAGATTTACAGAGCAGAACCATAAATAAGACTGCCATTGTCTTTAGCTTGTCGGTTTGACTCCTGTCTAAGGATTAACAGACCAGTGCTAATGCCACTGGAAGACCGCTTGGAAACATATAGGAAGTTTTTCTGCCTCTCGTTTCAGTGCCCACTGGCCTGGTAACCATGTCAGAGAGGCACCTGCCTTCTTCCAGCCACGGCAGATCCTTTAGCATGAATGCTGGTTGCTGTTCTGGGTCAAGAATCCAAGAGGAGAAGGCTATGAGATGGGAGATTCATGTGAAATTAATTTCTAAGAAACTTGTCAAGACTGAAGTTACGCGACCTTAGTAGAAAATGTTAGCAACTACTCAATGAAGAGTAGTAACCTTTCATCTTAACCAGCATTATTTGGAGCCTCCGTGGTCTTCTTTTCCCTTACTGTTCTCCCAGAGTTTTCCTGACTTTATTCCTGGAAAAGAATACCCCTGAGTGACAGTCACCTGTCCCACCCTCTTTCTGCATCGCCTCTTGTTTTGTGGCTTTTAGCTTTCATTAGTGAAGAACAAATGCAGTGCATAATAAAGTAAACAGGCTCTTAAATTCTCGAAAATATGTATCCAATAATGCTTGCCCATGGAAGCTTCACAACACGTGTGACATAGCACCTAATTAGCTTTCTTCTGTCAGCATTGAGAGCATTTTAAATGGGAGCAATCAGTGGGGGAATTTGATCAGGTCCCAAAACAAAGTGTGTAACACCAAAAGAAAATTGTAGCTACAATCCAAGTCATCCCCATTACCTTCATTACTGACAGCTACAGTGCTACAGTCACCTCAGCCTCCTGGACTGTTCCAGTTCCTCTTGCTGGCTACTGCCCCTTTCTCCTCTTTATGTTCCTGTCTCTGTCTGTTTTTTTTAAATTTCCCTTGTGAATTAACTGTCATTATTGGAGTTATGCCATTGAGTATGCCATAAGTTATGACTACTGCTAATGAATCTCTATGCGCATAAGCCCATCAAAGCATCTTCTGTGTAGCAAGTACACATTTCATTTCCTTTTTCTGTCTCTTGAGTAGCAAAGCAAGCCAAATCCAATCCACTGTTTCTCAGGCAACAAGATACAGCTGAGAATGAGAACTGCACCTTCATTAGAAGCAACACAAAGTGTGTACTATGGAAATGTACGTTGATCAGATTCTGAGATCAAACCTCAGTACAGTATGAAAACATCAGTTTCTTTCTATTTCACTGCTGCAAAGCTTTCAACAGGGAGTTGGTTTGCATTTTTTTTGCATTTTTTCTATGTACATAGTTTGCTCCAAAAGTAAAGCCTCCTATTTATTTCCATGGAAATTACAACAGATACAAAGAGTGCAATAACACTATGTGACAGAACAAATTCTCAGCTACAGACCTCTATTTTTCAACATAGTCACTAGCATTAGCCACTTTGTGCAGATGAGCTGAATGAAACAGTCTTCATTTTATGGTGTGACAGTTGTGCATGGCCGTCTGGAATGTGGCTTGCTTTTCATGTCACTGTCACCACTGCTGAAAAGCACCACCCACCACCTCACTGTGCACACATCCGCTGGTTGGTTTCTAGAAACGTTCAGCAAGTGTCAATGAATGTGAATGGGTGCCATTTTTTCCACACGGAGGAATTCAGTGACACACCTTTTCTTCACATGCACTTCTGCATCAGACGCCATTGTGTCAGACTGCCCCTCTGCTGCCATTTCCCACATGGCAACAAATTGGAATAGAATACTGATGGGAAAATTCAACCTCTGCTACCGTACCACCAACATCTGCTTCTGGCATCATGGGCCAACATAATAAAATAGGAGGCATTACTTTCAGAGCAGCCTTCATATTTGAAACACTTAGTTAAGCCACAGCACTCCTGCTCTATAGAAGTTTCTGCAATGAGTATCTATTCACTCTACAATGCATTTTTGGAAGGCACTGAAGACATTAGTGTGGTGAATAGCACCTTGCCAATATTCAGTTCTACTGGATTTATCAGTCAGCCTTTTAAGAAATATAGAATCATAGAATCATTTGAGTTGGAAGGGACCCTTAAAGGTCATCTAGTCCAACTCCCCTGCAATGAACAGGGACACCTACAGCTAGATCAGGTTGTTCAGAGCCCTGTCCAGCCTGACCTTGGATGTCTGCAGGGATGGGACATCCACCACCTCTCTGGGCATCTTGTGCCAGTGCCTCACCACTCTTATGCTAAAGAACTTCTTCCTTATATCCAATCTGCATCTTTGCTCTTCTAGTTTGAAACCATTTCCCCTTATTCTATCACCACAGACCCTGCTAAAGAGTCTGTCCCCTTCTTTCTTACAGCACTCCTTTAAATATTTAAAGGCTGCTATGAGGTCTCCCCAGAGGTGATCCATCCCTTGAATCATTTTTGTGGCCCTCCACTTAATATGCTTCAGCAGGTCTGTGTCTCTCCTGTACTGAGGACTCCACATCTGGATGCAGTACTCCAGGTGAGTAGTATGTCAAGCTTCATAAAATTAGCCTCAAGCTAATTAGTAACATCAATGTTCTTTAAGTGGCTGTTGTTTTTACCGTACATCACCCAGAAACTCAGGTGGAGACCAGCAATCTGCATATTTCAGTGTCATAACAATGGAGTAAGAATGATCTGAAATCTGGAAAGACTCTTGTTCTTTTACCTGTCCTTCTGTCCCCTGCTCTTTGTAATCCTGATTTAGTTTATGGACTTGATTATTGTTAACTTAGTCTCCAAAACTGAAGTGAAAAAAAAAAAACCAACACATCCTTAAAGTTTCATCCATACTGATTAATTTTTGTTATATTTTCCTAATTATGAAATGGCACATGCAAATATGAAGAAAGTGCTGGAATCTATAGTCTGATATTTGGTGTTTTGTATTTGATGGCAGGCTTGAGCTGTTAGAATTATTTAATGAAAGAGCAATTTATGAGGGAATATTTAACCAAAATATGAAACTAGTATAAGAAGTCAATAAATAAAATCATATTTTATATACAAAAACCACACATTCATTCTTATTTAATGTATGATTTAGTTAAAGAATAGGAATTTAGTCAAAGAGAAGCATAGAAATGCTCTTCTTTTAATATTAATTTGATGAACTTGTTAAACGTGCTTACTGCTACTACTAGCAAGTAATTGTGCAGTTGCTATATTTAGAGTAGAGATAAGTGTAAATATTTTGGCCCAGACTGGCCTCACTGGGTTAAACACTACAGGCTATCTGTAAGAAACCAGTCCCACCACATAGATCTTGTAGTCTAAGTAGTAAAAACAGCCAAATGCTGGGAGATCAAGGGGCAGGCAGATCATTATCTTCTGTTGGGGAACTGAGCTGGAGATTGGTTAAGTGAGATACCACAGATCAAAAAAGGAGCACTGTAAGAGAAAGATAAACCCAACCCAGGTTACTGGCATCAAAGTCGAGTGCATTCACTGGATCAGCACTGTTCCAACAGCTACGGCCCTGTGAGTGGAAGAAGAGCAATGACACCCAGGCATTAGTTGAGATGACTGACAAAATTGTAAGTCAGTAGGTGAAAAGAGGAGATGGAAACTGGAGAAAAGAATTATGGAAAAGCTAAAAGCAAAGCTTTTAACCTGTGACCTTTCCTTCCATGTCTGTTTGAGGTATGACTGCCAAAATAGGATGTTTACTATAGGTTTGTTTCCAGTAGGAGGCCAGAAATGAGTGTGGATCTAATTTTTTTTTTAAGTTGCATGTCATCGGCTGTCGAAAATACTGTGCTGCCCATCAGTTTCTGGAGATTGTAGCGTGTGTAGTGAAAAACAATCTGTCCTTTTGGAATAATTTGCTGCAGCAGACATTCCCAGTGCAAATCAGAGTACAAATCAGATGGTGAATCAGGCATCTCAAAAGAGGATTACTTTGGATTAGCTGTCCGGTGAAGCAGGCACTTTGTGTAATCCACCAGACAGCTCCAATGTGAGCCAGTTCATGGCTTTCTTTCTTTTTTTTTTATTATATTTTATCAAATGGATTTTCATACATTAATTAACAGTATTTTGACAGCGTGTTTAGAAGACAGATTATGTGACATACTCTACTAAGCAACAGAAAGTTTATCGCCAGTATTTCAGGAGAAGAGTCATGATAGGAAACAGTCTATGCTGCATTTTGGTTGGCAACAGTCATGCAGAGGTTTAGATGCCTCTTTGAAAGTTCTGCTTTTGATTGTGCGTTGCAGTTTGATGTGTGAGACTGGTCTCCGGCCAGAGTTCAGTCCCTGAGTCTCTGCTCACTTAAGTCCTTCAAATTTTAGAGATGCTTGAAGAAGAGCCTCATTATCATTTTACTGACAGCATGTGTCATTAAATTAATGTGTCTTTCAACTTAATACAGATGTTGTGATATAAGTAACACGGTTCTTAGAAACACCATTTACTCATGTACAAACAGTAATTTCCTGCTCCTATAGTTTGATGTTTTACTCCATTATGCCTGTAGCTGTGAGGTCATGAAGAGTACAGAGATGAGGAAGGGTCGGGAGGGGAAGGAGTACGAGGACTGGCTGACGTCCCTCGGTGTGTCCAGCCCAGAGCAGAGGAGCTGAGGGGAGGCCTCATGGCGGCTGCAGCTCCTCACAGGGAGCGGAGGGGCAGCGCTGAGCTCTGCTCTCTGGAGGCAGCGACAGGGCCTGAGAGAATGGTATGGAGCTCTGTCAGGGGAGGGGCAGGCTGGGTGCTAGGAAAAGGTTTTTCACCTGAACTTGCCTTCCACATCGCTTGCTTCTGTCAGCAATAAATTGACATGCCTCCTCCCTGACTGATCTATGTTCTGGCTGTTGACAGACACATACAAAACCATTACTCACTGCATTCCTCATCTCACAAAGTTGGCTTGCTGGATTAAGAGGAACTGTAAAGAGGTGGGAAGATTAATGAAGAACAAGAGCGAGCTTGGACATCATGTACCAAAAGCAGGGAAATCTGTGCTTGTCCTATGTATGAAATGATATCTTTTTTGGCATGCAAGGAAGGCCAGTGTCTGAAGGAAAGCTTGAATTTTGTGGGCAGTATAAAATCCTCAGGGAACAAAAGCAGAAGTTAGACAGCAGTTATTGTGATGATGAAAATAAACAAGTGCTCAACGTCTAGATCTGGGCAGCTTTACATTAAGGCTAGTCCAGATTCAACAGCACTATTGTCTCCTCGGTTTAGACAGTAACACCTCCAGACTACAGTCTTGACTGAACCTCTACCCCACACACCCTCAAGAGAGCTGTAAATAACCTAAAACTTTGGGATTTACCAATGAAAATCTGATTTATATCATTTTTGATGTGCTCAGAGCACTCCTGAATCTTGCTCCTTGTTCGAGATAGATAAACTTTAATAAGTTGTTTCTGATTCAGTACCAAACTCAGCATACTGTCAGAGGTTTCCTACAGCGTATCATCAGCTTGCTCTCTTTTTTGGACTCTGCAGCAGGCTAGAAGTAAGCAGGAAGACAGGATCACAATTGCTCTTGAAGCTTCTGAAATAGGCAAAAAGGACTTTTCCTGGTGCATACTGTCCTAGGTAAGACACCAGTTTCAGCAGTGAACAAAGTACTACGAAGAGTGACAGGGAGACTTACACCTCTAAATTGCTGAGATGGAATGAGGTCAAGTTTGGCAAAATGCATTAAATCAGCTGGAGAAATCCTTCTTTAAAGTAAGACATTACTGGCCACATTGTATGTGCATCCTACCCTTCCTGTTCAAAGCCTTCACTGGAAGCCTCTATCCACTGAGGCTGTGACAAGGATGTTCAGGTATATTTTCAATGTAGACAGTATAAATACATATTGTTTTTTCATGTACATTTATAATACAGCTCTGTATGTTGTCATTTACCTACAGTGTGCTTCTGCCAGAACAAATCAATGATCTCTTGTCATGAAGCAAACATCAGCATCTGTCTTTTTTAATGTAAGAAACACTTCTTCAAAGACATAAAAATACAAGCTCACAACAACTGATATGAGGACTGTGACATAAGACTCGAGGTCCTCATTTATTGTAAATCTAGGTGTATTTGGAATGCATTGTTAGTAAACATTAATGACAGACTTTAGAAGAAAAATAAATACCACTTACCAAGTTTACTCTTAAGGCACACTGCTTATCCGTAGACATCTACATGACAGAGAAAGAGATGACAACAGACGTATAAAATATATTTTCTTGACTTAAAATTCTTCCAACACATGGCAAGGTGCTGAAGGCACCTGAAAGTGGCACATGTACTCATTCATTATTATAATAATAGTAAATTGATTCACTGATAAAATCCTCCTGTCCCTGCCAATGCTTGCAAGAAGTCTGGGTACCAACTTAAGCACATGTTTAATTTGTACTTAGGAAGAGTTTTACTGAAGTCTTCTACCTGAAGTTCCACATGTCATTTTCCCAACAGGTCCCCTACACAGAAAAGCAAATATAATATATATATATATGGTGCAGTACATAAGTCACAGACGTAAGGCAACCTACTACAGTTAGATGTGCCTTTGAGTATTACCCAAATGTATTTGACTTCCTTAGGTGTATACACCAAAGGTATAATGGGCCAGTGAAATGAGAAGGCAGTTCTGTGAAATCAATGGATCCATTGATTTCACAGAACTGCCTTCAACATTAACAACACATTATATGATCTTAGAATATCCTTTTTTGGAATTAATCTACATTCAAGTCCTGCATCCAGTTACCAGATCAAACCTTTTCTTTACAGGTAGTGCACTTGGTTCTGTAGAGAGGGGTGGGATTTAAACAGCTCAGAGAACATCACTGATTTTGTTAGATTGCTTTCTAAATTTCTAATTTATCAAATAAAAGCACTGGAATCAAATCAAAGAAAAGAGAGGTTGGTCATCTTCCATTTATGTCATCAGCAAAGTACACTTACTGTCTTTTTCCAGTTGGACCCCTAGAGTGGTCTTTGAGAGGCTACTGACATGGCAGAGCATCGTCTGCACACACAGCTATTGCCTTGCAAACACTATGCTGTTGAAGTCACGGAGCATTTGCAAAAAATGTTGACAAACTGGGAAGAGATTGCTATTTTCTTCTGTTAACATTGCTTGGGAAACTACTTTCCCTCCCCATCTGGAGAACCCAAGGGACAGCAAGGAGTCCAGAAGGGAGCGATTCAGGGGACCACACAGGGAAGGGGAAGCAAGGTCTGGGTGAGGTGATCGCCTTCAGATACAGTTTTATTTGCTCCTTGACTCAAGCGACAACACCCGTGGCTCTGTGCAGGACCACTAACAAGGGCAGGTCAGCAATGCCTGCTTGGGCTGCTGCACTAGCTGGGCCCTGTGTGGAGATGTCACTGTGATGACACGTGGGCACTGTGGTGATGTTTGAGCATCTCCCAGTGGAACCCCCAACAGTTCCATGTGATTTCACTTGCCGACTGGCATGACAAAGAGTGGCTCCTCACAGAAAGGGTTGAGAATGCGAACTTGGTCAGGCTGAGACAGGAGACACTGAAAGTCAGCCATGTGCAGCAGGAGCCTCTTCTGTTCAGGATCCAGAGGAGCTGGCTGAGTCCTCAGGCTGCCCTTCTCCTGGTCCTCTTCAGGAGCAAGGAACAGCTTGGGATGCTGCTCTAGCATCAATAATGGGAGAAAAGGATTCACAGACTTTTACTGATGAGCAGGAAACCGAAAGTTCATCTCATATTTCTTTGGAGGAAAGCACTGGCAAAGCCAGTATCTTTGCAGCCTGCAGCTTTCCAGAGAAACTCCGGGTACTGGTTGAGAGTGGTCAACTTAAGACCATTGGTGGGGTCACAGTGGAAGGTGTGTTGTAATTGATGAAGAATCGTTCCAAGTGGAAGTACTGAGATAGAAAGGGCTTTTGAGAAGCTTTTTGGACAGAAAGCATGAAAAGCTTTCTTTAACAACGGAATATGTATGAATTCACCAAAATACAGTGTGACTTGAAAAGGATCTCCTCCACTTCCTGAATTTCAGGCAGAGGAAGAGGCATTTGCTGCTCACAGGAAGGTGCATCAGTTGCTCTGCTCATGAACCAACTCTCACAATATTCTGGTGGGAGAGATGGAGGGTCCAGTAAAATAAGCCTTGGTAGTAGAGGAGATGAGGAGGATAGTAAACTGTTTGTACCTGCTTCTGGATATTTTAGAGGGAGCATCGTTGAGAAGTAGAAGTGTGGATAAAATGCATTTGGCTTTTATTCAATGAGTTGGCACCCAGGAAACAGGTAGATAAATAAATCAGGATATAATGAGTATTTATTTCAATATATTTACAACATATCTTGTTGTGCAAGATCTGAATTCTATTTATTTTTTTTCCAAATGTGGAATGCAGCTAAGGAGTATAATATTACCGATATTACATGAGAGATTAAAAGTTGTGGTATCTGTATTTCTCTCTTATTTATTTATTTATTAAATCTTACACTGCTGAGCTCCCAGACAGCAAAAAGACAACCATGTTTATTATGTAACAGAACTGTATCATCATAATTTATCCTATCACTAGTTACCCAGGGAAAAAGAAATACCTCTGATAGGATGTGAGGTAATGGTCTCAAGTTGTACCAGGGGAGGTTCAGGTTGGATACTGAGAAAAATTTCTTCTTCGAAAGAGCGGTGAGACAGTGGCACAGGCTGCCCAGGGAGGTGGTGCAGTCGCTGTCCCTGGAGGTGTTCAAGAACCGTGTGGATGTGGCACTGAGGGACATGGCGAGTGAGCACGGTGGGGGTGGGTTGGTGGTTGGACTAGATGATCTGAGCGGTCTTTTCCGGCCTTAATGATTCTGTGATTCTATGATCAGAACTGCATCAGAAAGTTCTAGTCAGCCTAAGCTGTACATTTAAACTGACCAAAAGAGATTTTCATGCCTGTGTTTGTCTTTAACAATTATTATATAACATTATATACATGAGGCAGTTATATGTGTCAATATATAAGAAGTTTTCTGACTTCACTGCTTTAAATCTTTAAATCTCCAATTCACTATCTACACGCCATCATATCCAAAGTATACGTAGTGCTATTCAAACAGGCCAGTGCCATGGTTTCTTTCCTCTAGTGCTGTCACTGGAGTGCTTTGGGGTTAGTAAAGGAGTTGCAACGCTGGGCTGCTTGAGATGCAGCAGGAAATGGGAAAAAAAGATAACTGTAATTACTAAAATCTACCACCAGAGGGAGCTTTTGCCTTTCTAGCGCTGATAGGGAGACTGCAAAAAGCGGTGCTTCATCTCCGCTGTTTTAATGGAAATTTTTATAAGCATTAAATTATTCATCTTAAAGTATCAGGAGGAGAATAATGAATCAAAATTGACAGCGCCAGTAGGAAGCATAAATGCTCTGTGTGTGTGCGTATGCATGAATACAAATCATTTTAATTGCACACTTTATCCTTTGACAACTGTCAGGACAGCACAGAAAATAAAACTAATGTAAACTGGGGACAAGCTGGTACTAACTAAATTACTTGTATCTATACAGGCCCTAATCTGATACTGGTTCCTTTGATTTTAACTCAGTCTACTATTGTGGCCAAGAGAGAGAAGGTTGCTTTATTAACACTAGACCTGCACCCAGAATTTAGCTGAGCGGGGAGCTAAGCTGCACAGCTCTTGTTTGTGGCAAAATCACGGGTATAATCTTCCTCTGGAGATTCTGCTTTTGGTTTTGGTTTTCATTGCTGACATGTGACACAACAGCCTGTGTGTGATCACATCTTTTGGTTTTTAAATGCTCTTTTTGATCACTCTGAACTTCTAAACAGAAAACCAATCTCCATAAAATGGACATAACTTTATATATTTTTTAAAATTGTTATTATTTATTTAGATGTTTGGTAAAACTTGGAGTATATGTAAGTCGCTCTGAAAGTAATGCATCCTATTTATTTCTATGTAAACTGCAACAGCTACAAAGAGCACAATAACACTAATTGATGGAGAAAATTCTCAGCTACAAAAAAACTATTTTTTAACATACCATCGTCGGCGATACATTTTGCCAGCAGTGAACAAGAGCCTGCATGCCGCGCGTGTGAGATTCTGCACCTGTGGAGGTGACCCTCTGTTGCTGTCATCACTGCTGAAACACACCCCCCACCGCCTCACTGTGCTCACAGCCACTGTTTGATCTCTGTAGGTGTTCAGGAAGTGTCAGTGTATGTCAATGGGTGTGATTTTTTTCCACATGGAGGAATTAATTTCCACACCATTACTTCCTACACTCTTCCGTGTCAGACTCCATTTTGTCAGACTGCCCCTCTGCTCCCATCTGTCACACAGCAACAAATGTAATGGAATATTGGCAGGAATGTTCAGCCTCTACTGCCATACCACCAACATCCACGTCTGAAGTCATGGGCCAACATAATAGCATAGGAGGAATTACTTTTGGAGCAGCCCTCATACTGTGCCTGCTGTCTCATATTACTCATGGCACAGACATTAACATTGGCTCAGGAAGAACAGCAGGTGGGGCAGAGCTCTGAAGCTGTTTCTGGGATGTGTCATGGCAGGTTATTAGGATTCCCAGCATCTTTCCTGAGTGTACTGCATTGCAAATAGAATACTGGTCAAAACGAACCTTTGCTGTTGTCCAGCAGCTTCACCAACGTCATGTTATCCAACGAAGTTTCCCATTTTCCACCCTTCCCACCTCCACTATCCTCCACTATTCTCCACTCTTACTGTAAAAGCGTATTTGCAGTTTTGAAGGTCAGTGACACCATCCCTGAGTGATTCTCCTGAGATCTATGCAGAAATCAATGGAAACCTTCAACAAAGAAATGTTCTTATTCTAACAGGAAGATTTTTCATGTTCGGTTCTTTTGCTTAACGTCCTCACTTGCCCTTCCCACATTAAATCTTCTGGGGCTGCTCAGGAATATGCACGCTCAGTCCTGTAAGAAACACTTATCACTGCAGGTAGAATAATTACAGCTGCTCCTGCTCTCTTCCAGGAACTGATTTGTTCTAGGAATGCCTGATCTAGACATTCCTTACTGTTGTTTCAATGTTCTTCATTGTAAAAATCAAATGTATCCCACATCTTGTGTTTTTGCTTTCTTTCTTTCTTCTTCACTCTCTTCAAATACCTGAAAGGTGATTGCAGTGAGAGAGGGGCTGGTCTCTTCTCAGTGGGGACAGGACAAGGGGAAATGGCCTCAAGTTGCGCCAGGGGAGGTTTAGGTTGGATATCAGGAAAAACTTCTTTACAGAAAGGGCTGTGGAACACTGGAACAGGCTCCCCAAGGAGGTGGTTGAGTCACCATCCCTGAATGTGTTTAAAAACAGTTTGGATGTGGTGCTTGGGGACATGATTTAGTGGTGGGTTGTTAGAGTTAGGGTAGTATGGTTAGGTTGAGGTTGGACTTGATGATCATGAAGGTCTTTTCCAACCTGAGCAATTCTGTGATTCTATGATTTCTTTTTTTTGTAGAATCATATCACACAGCATATCAAATAGCCACCAAAGGAATATATATCCTCTTAGGGGGCCAGATATATAACAAAAGTCCGTATGATCTGACCACACATACATGTACCCAAGAAAACTTTGAAGAAAAGAGTGCATTACAGGTGATGAATAATTCCAGCAGGTTGTATCAAGCCAACTTAATTGTAGGTTGTCTTTAATGCTGTGTTGCAGGATTCTGTGTGTGTGACTAAATAAATAAATTAGCAATGACACTGACAGCCAACATTTTTTGTAAAGTCCTGGAAAACTCACCTATTAATTTTAGCTTGGGACTCATATAAACAAACTACAGTTTCCTCCTTGTAATAAGCGACTGTGTTAAAATATCCTCCTAATGAAGCAGGTTCTAGTTTGTTTTGCTTGCCTGAAAAAACATCATGAGAGTAGATAGACATTAATGTATTTTCAAAAATTTAATTCAACAGAAGTGTAACTTCGGGTTTCCTAAAGGTATTCCATCCTAATTTTGACCCCAAAGCGAGCTCTTAATTTGTGAGGGTTGCGCTGGCTGCTTGCTGTGAAACGTGGTGCTTGAGCCCCTGACGTTGGTTGGGTCAGGCATGCTGCTGCACCACTGGATTGACCAGACATGTCAGCGGCGCTGATCATATCAATATCCCATCAGTGCCAAGTGAGGTTTTCGAGTTGATCTAATTCAAGACTGTGCTTTAGAGAAAAGGTGAAAAGTTGTCTTAAGTGATAGAGGATTTGACACTGCAAGATGTTGAACACCTTTGATAACATGTGAAATTCTCCCCTTAGCCATTTTAATCATTCAGAATTAAGGATGATTAGAGAAAACTTTACTGCTGTCATCAGTCTGTCTCTGCAGAGTCCTACAGTCTTTCTGATAATTTCATGAAGGGCTCAGTGTATGAAGAAAAAGTCTTCCTTCTCTCAGGGCACAAAGTAGGTGGCTGAGAAAGCACCTGCCCCGGAAGTCTCTCACTAGGACAGTCCCCAGGAGGCCCATGTACGTTTCAGTGAGCAGCTGCGCTCTGGGACCTGGGTGCAACATGGGTGTGCAGGTGCTGAGGCCTCCTGAGGCCGGCAGGATCTATAGCTCTGACGTCAGGGTGCAACACAAAGCGTTTCAAAAGTTCAGCAGACTGATCGTCTGGCTGTTTCTGTGGATGCAGTTCAGAGCTTTTGCAGCTGCTCTGCAGCCTCTTCCTGCACTCTGAGGGGAAGGTATGACATTGGTGAAGAGCACTGCCCCAGGCACGTCCGCTCCCTCTGCCCAGTGCTGCACGCTCCCAGCCCACCCACGCCATGCTGCCCTTTGAAGTAGTATCGACCAATTCTTTGTCAGACCACACCATGAATCAGCTCTGGGAACAGTGTGGCTTGGTAAACAAGCCAGCAAAACACAGTGCTGCAGACAGCCATGCCTACACACCTGTGGGAAGACAGGGTACTCCTGTGCTGTGGGCAGCAAGGATGTATTTGCTTTGCCCAGGAAAAAAACAGTGCTGGCCTGAGATGCCTCACTTGCAGGCTCTGTTTGCCAAGAAAGTGAGATCTCAGTGGATCGGCATCTTTGCTTGCTGAGGGCTTCAGGACCTGGCTGCGAAAGCATCCTCTGTTCGACGGTGGAGAAGAAAAGCCCTGGAAACCACAGACTCCAGCTCTCAGGACGTCTTTTCAATTACACTGTCGCTCCCGGTGTGTCTGATCTGTCTTGATAGATTTCAACACTTCTCCCTGCCCATGGCTCCACCATCATCTCCCGCTGTATCTTTGCAGAGTTTATAAAGGGAAGGTGTCACACAAGGCTGCTGCTCTGCCCTGGTTTCATAAATACCAGTGCCAGCTTGAAAGCTTAACACCAGATTTTTGAAGCAGAGGAATGAAAAAAAAACCAACACTTTTCTTCCTCTCCTACCAATGTTTCAACCCAGGGTTTCCAATTTCACCGTGTCTGTTAGCTTAAGGCATGCCACGAGGTGAAACCTGGATCCAGCAGCAGGTCAGAATAGAGGTGGCAGACAGCTGTGTGATATCAAATAGCTGACTCATATCAGCAGGAAAAATAATAGGGATATTTAGAGCTAATTTCATGCAGCAGTTATGGGAGAAGGTTATCGGTTTCAAACTGCAGAGCAACATAAGTGTGTTTACCTCTCTAAGGCAGAGAAAAAGTCATCCCATTATGTGTGACCAGGCACTGCACTTGCTTGCTGATATTTTGTCCAGCAAAATTCAGTCAATGAAAGTAGCTGCCACAGGGTCTCAGGCAATACTGAATTTATCAGAGCAAAGATTGTACTGCACAAAACACCTTCTGTTTGTGTTTGGGCTCCACATTTTCTAAATAAGCCAGCATGACCCTGCAGGCCATTCCAGAGAACTTTTTGAAGGATAAATCCTCCAAAATTTTGAGAAGTAGTGAGTAAGAGCACAAGTGCATAGCAAACAGCTGTGCAGGACCTCAGACATAGGTTAAGCTTTGCAAACAAATTCAGTAGTGATGCATTTTGGACGTGAAGACACAAGTGCAAATAGGTTACTAACAATGGATTTGCATTAGGTCATCCTTTAGTACTCAGTAACACAGCTAGAAAGAGCCCATTATTGAAGACAGTTTCTCAGCCCTTCTCTGGCCAGCTTTGGCTCCAATGAGCCAATGAAAGCTAGAGCAACTGTGGCAGCAGGTGACAGTGAAAATTCCAGGTGTGTCCCAGCCACAGCTGGACTGAGGAAAGGCAGTAATCACAGGGCAAACGCTCTTACTATCTTTTAGTAGCATTACTTGAGAGTATGGGCTCCCCAGTACAAGAGAGATACTGGAACAAGTCCAGTTGAAAGGTCAGTAAGGTGAATGCTGGATCAGCCTTATGCCTGGAATACCAGGAATCTGCCTTCCCCACATGTGTAAGCAAAGAGGTTAGTGTGATGAGTGTTTCTGGAAAGATCCGATCAGCAAAAATAGAGTAAGATGCCAGAAAGGGATATGGTTGTGGGCTGGTTTTGTTTTTCATGCTTTAGTTCAAAATTTCAAAGTGTCTTACAGACTGCAGTATGTCACTGTAGAAAACGCAGCACATGCAGCTGTTTGCAGAATCAGGTACTCTGGTTTGGCAGAGTTAAAGCTGGCAGAGCAGTGCCATTTCACCCTTTGTGGCTGGCCAGTACGAGAGAGTCATTGCTGAGATCACAGCATTATTAAAGTTGGAAAAGACCACTAAGATTATCTAGTGCAACTGTCAACCCATTGCCACCAGCCCTTCTGTTTACTTTTAAGCTGTCCTCCTCCTCCCCTTCATTCCCATGACAGCTGGGATCCATGAACACAGCCACCGTCTTATAACCTTATTCATGCTTGATCCAGACCATGTGCCAGCAGGGCACAGAGGAACAACATGGACTGTATTAGAACCGTAGTTCTCTTAGCAGCTTTGGCCTGTGAGTCCAGTCAGAGAGGTACTGGAACAAGTCCAGAGAAGTACCACAAAGATGATTAAAGGACTCGAGCATCTCTCATCAATGAAGAGAGGCTGGGAGAGATGATGTTGCTCAGCCTGGAGCTGAGACAGCTCAGCGGTATCTGATTAATGTATATAAAAAAGATTCTGTTCACCACGACCACCTTTTAACCACTTCCTTTTGGTAACTGCCCAACTGCAGTGCACCTCAACCCCAGCTCAGCTGCTTATGTTCAGCTCTGACACAGCGCAGCTGGAAAAACTCAGATCAGTTTTCTGAGAAAAACTGCTAAATTGTGAGCGTGAGCTGTGTCAGCTCAGCCTGTGTGCCTGCCAGCTGCTGCCTGGGGAGCAGTGCTTAGGCTCTGCCCCTGCCATGCCTATATCCATGTGTATCCTTGCACACTTGGCTTTCCTGGCCAGGCCTGGGGCCTGCTGTGGCACCTGGAGAGGGCCAGGCTGTGCCAACTGGTGCTCTCACGGCACTTTGAGGACAGAAGCACAATGAGCTGTTGGCAATTTTGGGGGGCTTATCTGAGCATCTGCTGGTCCCAGCTATCGCCAGTGCTTCAGTGCCATCAGGCCATTGCAGCCTCCGCAGCTTTGTTGGGGTAAATACCCATGCCAGCCAGCTCCTGATATGTTTGCTTTCAAGATGAGCCAGTTTAACTCTGGCTTTGTTTAATGCCAGGAGTTGTTTTCGTTGCGGAATGGCTGTGCATGCTTGACTTTGTGCTTTAGCACTGCTCAGCCTAAACCACAGAGCAAACCTCACTCAGTTTCCAGCAGGATTCAGTCCTGCATAGCCAGCCCTGGCTCAAGCATGTGAGCTTTCTCAGAGGCCTCTAAGTTTGCTAGCATTGGGTGCAGTCTCACCAGGGTAAAAGAAAGCATGCTTCTAGCAAAAGCAAGGTCCCAGGGCTGATTTCATGTCCCCACATTAATGTAAAAATGTTCTGGATCTCCTCAGAGCTGTGGTCACCATGATTAGAGGGTAAGAAAAGACACTGTATGAAGCAGAGACCAGCACTGCAGAGTTTATTCCAACAGGATAATGTTTAGCAGCTATGCTAGCAAATGAGGCAGCACGTTATGATCAAATGAGTCCGAAAACTGTAATGCTAGGCAATGCCATTTCCTCATTTATCTTAAGTATGTAAAATGGAGAGTTTTGTTTCCAAGAGATGATGCAAAGCTGCAAAGAGATTTTTAAAGAAATTACTCTTGCCCTACCTATACTTTATAAAAGGTCTATGATCCACTAATGGAACTGTATAGCCCTATAAAAAATGAGACTGCATGCCACGAAGAACTGATGCACCAAAGCTGAAGGCTAGCATGAAGAACATAAATGATGATTAAGCTGTGAGCTTTCAGCAGGATGAAAAACTGCATTTCACATATAAAAGCAGTCTCTAGGACTTGGTTCTCTGATAACAAGATGAAGAATATCAAAGTCAAATTGACAAAGCCTCAAGCTGACCTCCTATGTGAAGGAAAACACAGTGCCCCCAGCGGCTCCTTGGTCAGACAAAACATGGAATATACTTGTGAATGAGATTAGAGATTTGCATAGATTTACTGTATGTACACACAAAATGCCAACCATTATCGAGTGCAAAATAAGTGAACTATTGCTGATCTGCTTTTAGAGGAATATTTCTGAATAATCTCTTTCCTGCATGCAAAACCTCATCTGCTAAATGACGTGACATAAGGAAATGAATACAACGCTGGAGCTAGCAGAGAGGTGACATCAACCATGACACAGCACCAAATGACGTGTTGGATTTAAACATTTAAGCATTTAATTTTGACAAATGCCATTAATTAACGGATTTGTTGTGATCAAATACAACGCGGTAGAAATGAGGACAAAAGCATCTGGCTTCCAGTTTTATTTTCCTGGCACTGACAGACACTCTCGCATTACTGGCAGAAGTATCTGGTCTGCTTTTCTTTTTGGATCAGTGGCTCTCTCTTGGATGCCAGAAATCAAATTCTTCTTTAAGTGCTGTGTTATATTAACAAGTACAGAAATAAAGCATGAGCATAAGCAAGCCCTGGCTGCTCGCCACAGAAAAAGAAAACAAGAGGGATTGTTCATGGACAACAGGACAGATTTGTGTAACGTCTCTGTGGAACAGCTTCAGCTGCTCCTCCGAAGTGTACTTGAGAGCATCATGTTGCAACTCGGAGCTGACAAACAAACGCACCCTGGGTACAGCCTGTACTTCTCCGCATCCAGCCTCCCCTCCAGGCAAGCCCACAGCCCTGCGCAGATGCTGTCAGACACAGTGCAGTGCCTATGGCACCGTCAGCCCCTTCTCTGGTGTGGGAAGGGCTGGCTGAGCCTGCTGCTTGCACGATGAAGCCTGTGGTATACATAGAGCTGCTTCAACTGCCACAGTTACAGCTTAATGTGGGAGAAGTGGGGGCTGGAAAGGACTGGACTTCCTCCGGCTCCCACTCATCTCACTCCTCTCAGGGGAAAGACTTAGCAGAGCAATCTGAAAGTAGTTCAGGTTGGCATGGGCTCGCAGTGCTTCTGGAGGATCTGAGGGTCAATATAAGATCACCTGCCAACTGCAGTGAGGAATCTTGTGAAAACTTACAACAACAACAAAACAATCCAACCTTTTTCTTGCCTTTTCCCTCCCTTTCCTTTGCCTTGCAAATACCGTACCTTCAAAAATGAATCCCTTACCCCTCTCAAAAATTAATCACGCAGAGAAAATTTGACTTTTGAGAACCAACCAGTTTGGCTAGACCTATTGTAAGGGGACGTTTTGTAAGTAAATACACATGCGCTACTGCACTGTTAATTCCTCACCTGTCTCCACAACGAAAGGAACATCTACCCTTCAAATCCATCACCTGCACAAAGGCCTCATTCCAGACTAATCGCACAAAGAACTTCAAGCAGTGGCACTTCAAACCAACCTGCAGCTCGACAGAAGTATTGCTGTTTTTCAGAAGTGCAGCCCGCGTAAACATCCACTCACTTGTTAAAAATCACTTTTTAAAACCATCTTGGCACAGAAAACCCCTGCCGTTTATTTCAACGCACAGCTCTAAACAGTGTAATCCGCACTCTATGATCTTTTCATTGGAAACTCCAGCTGCACTGGATTTTTGAATTCTAATTAAAATATCCACTGGAAGTCACAGACTGCTACCAAAAAAAAAAAAAAAAAAAAAGATGAGAGTGAGAAAGAAATCCTTAAAACTGCTGCAGTGAAAACTGACTTCACACAGTATTTTTTAGCTTCAGTAGATAAGCAAACATCACTGAAAAGCTGAAAACCAGGAAACTCTTTTTCGATAATTTCATCTTTTTTTAGGAGGATTAAGGAAGCCTTATCACTTAAAGCTGGCATTTAGCTTTGCAGAGTATTTATTTTTCTGCTATATCAGGGGGCAAAATAAAAAAAGAAAATAGAAGTGGAGTTATTAGAACCATTCTGCTCAGGAATCTGTACCAAACTGGTGTTACTAACTAAAAGAAGTTAGGCTGCCACTGGCTACATCAGAACACAATCTTTAGCCGTGCCTCTTTACTGATGGGATACAGCACTTATGCACACTGCTATATGAGCTTCCTACGTACGTGCTCTGTACAGAGGTATTGTATGTCCTTCCCAGAAGTCATTGAATTCTCCTCTGTACCAGACTGACCACAGAGCCAACAGGCATGTTGAGTCATATGCATTCCAAATACACAGAAAAGCACAGTAGGTGTTGCAAATAAGAGAGAAAATGTCTTAGATAAGTTCTAATTTTAGATACACATGATTATATCTCGTTAATTTTAAGAATAGAGCCAGGCAGCTGCTGGCACTCGCTTTCTGGGCACTGGCCTCTTCTCCCAGGTAACAGTGACAGAACAAGTGGGAATGGCCTCAAGCTGCAGCAGGGGAGGTTCAGGTTGGATACTGAGAATAATTTCTTCTCAGACAGAGTGGTGAGGCACTCGCACAGGCTGCCCAGGGAGGTCCACCTGGAGACGTTCACAAACTGTGTGGTTGTGGCACTGAATGCTATGGTTAGTGGGCATGGTGGGGATGGGGCAATGGTTGGACTAGATGATCCTAGTGGTCTTTTCCAACCTTAATGATTCTATGATTCTCTCCATACTAGTATCAATGAATCAAATCAGATATGCTTCTCGGGTGAGAAGTAAAAAGACACAACTATTTTTTTCAGACTCCATCATACAGCTGGGATTGCAAAGGTGACCTCTAGACAATAACCTGCTTCTGCTAAGTCCCACAGCACTGCAACCTACTTTTGAAATAAGGGTGAAAATAGATGATATTGAAGATACTGAAGTTGCTTTAAGGGAGGTTTACATGCAAGTTTCTCCAGGGTTAGCCTTGGCAGGCCTTCTGTTGCTGCTGAGGATTTCACTCTGAGGCATCTTCTTTAGGAGTCAACACAGCACCCTAGGAATATGCAAGGCTTGAAGTGAGCTAGCGTCGATTATGTTGTTGTAAGTAAAACTAAATGCTACAATAAGAGTGTGTTTAACTATCCTAACACAGAGATTACAGTTTAGAGAAATCAAAAAGATATCACTAGATCCTGTCAAATTTTAGAGCTGCTGAGAAATGATGATCGTACAAAGCAGTCCAAAGACTCCTGGTGGTTTTGCATCAGATTTATTAACCACTCTCCTCGTTAACCTCGTTTCTTATGTGCGACACTTTGAAAAGAAAAGCTTTCAGCTGAATGTACTTGGTAAGCTGGTGCTCTCTGACATTCCTTACAGGCAGCTGAGGGTGGCTGCACAAGGTTAACAGCGACACTGCTGCTGCTCTAGAAGCAGCTCACGTGAAACATCACTTACTGCTCCTCTCTGATGGCATGATGATCTCTGTTCTGATGCATCCTGAAAAGATAACATCACAGGGTTGTCTCAGTAACCCAGCAGGAGCTGCTGTGCAGCTGCTTCAACCCACAGCAGGAAATCAGTCGGAAACACAGCCGTTGGTCTTGGCTTGATGGGAAGCTGCAGGATTGCATTTGGGCACACCATCACTGGAACATCTCAAGACATCACCACAGTTGCAGCAGACAAGGAGTGAAGCCTTTTTGATCGCAGACTTTCGAATTCTCCTTATTTTCAGGCACTGAGCAAAGCTTTCATTGTGGTTGCGGCATTCCCCCCTACATGTGCATCTCTCTTGCCAGGTGCAGATGCTTTGATGTGACCTTATCCTGCAGACATTTTTTTTCCTTGAAAGCAAAATGCTTGTAGAGAGCTTCATAAAATCTCCCTTAGAGACATAACCTTGTAAAGGTTGTGAGATTTTTAGCTGCCTATTAAAATTCTAGCTATTGAATTCCTATCAAACATAGATAAAATCAGAAAACATTCATGCAACCATAGAATGCCTTGGGTTGGAAGGGAGCTTAAAGCTTACCCAGTCTCAACTCCCTTCCGTGGGCAGGGCTGCCCCCCACCAGCTCAGGCTGCCCAGGGCCCCATCCAACCTGGCCTTGAGCACTTCCAGGGATGGGGCACCCAGAGCTTCTCTGGGCAGCTTGTGCTAGTGCCAGAGCTCCTGAGAGACCAGAACAGAGGAATATAGGACTGCATGAGCCTGCCTGTGTCAGGTGATTTTTAAGAACTGCACATACTTTCATCAGTGCCAAATAATATCATCCTGAAAAGAATCCAGTTTGAAACATCTTTGCTAGCTTTTAAGCTCTTTTTCATCTTATGACCACTGCCTGATCCAACCTTAGAATCATAGAATGGTTTGGGTTGGAAGGGACCTTTTAGGACCTCATCTAATTCCAATCCCCCTGCTATAGGCAGGGACACCTCCCACTGTAGCTCAAAGCCCCATCCAGACTGGCCTTGAATGCTTCCTGGGTGGGGGCATCCACAACCTCACTGGGCAACTTGTTCCAGAGTCTCACTACCCTCACAGTAAAGAATTTCTTCCTAATATCTAGTCTAAATCTACCCTCTTCCAGTTTAAAGCCATTTCCTCTCATCGTGTCACTACATGCCTTTATAAATAGTCCCTCTCTAGCTTTTCTGTAGGCCCCCTTCAGGTACTGGAAGGCTGCTAAAAGGTCTCCTTGGAGCCTTCTCTTCTCCAGGCTGAAGAACCTGAGCATCTTCCCTCAGGTACTTCCATTAAACCAAGAAGGAGTATCATCTGTTTTGTCCACTTTTAAAATAAAAAGTAGAAGCTAACTCACACAACATCAAAAGATAAAGAGTTCAATAAAAGACATGTATTAATTCTTTTTGCTAGCATAAGAATAGGTGTACATAAGTAAGCTGTTACAAGTCAATTTCTTTTTCTTTTTAAATGCAACAGTTGCACACTTGTTGCACATTTAGTGACAACTTGAAATTTCATCGTTCGTGTTTTTATCTCTGTGCACAAACAAACCTTTCCTTACTTTGTAAGACATGATCTTCACTGGAAATTTGTCTGACTTCAATGCAGCCATAAGGTTATTTTTTTTTTTCTGAAATATTTGCCCTGTTCAACTGATAGGCTTATATGGCATCAAGGACATTTGCTGCATGCTTATCTTAGGTTCAGCCAGCATTACAGTAAATAGTCTCAAGACGTTCCTGCAAGGATACCTGCAAATTTACCTAAAGACATCATACAAAAGAAGACATCTTTTGTGCTTGAGTACTCAGTATTTGACCAACTGTAGCAATGGAGAGGCTCTGAAAGCTAGATACAAACAGCTTCAAAGTATGAAGCAATTATATATGGTTTCTCATACACAAAGCTCAGTAGAGCTTACCAAGCTACTTGGTTGAGGAGCAGCATGCTGACAAGCCAGTTAAATGCCTGAGGAGTCTGCTGAGCTGGCAGGCATTGCTCTGGGAGGGGGTGGTGGGAGCAGCAAGCTTGGGGCCAGAACAAACCTGCAGACTGTGGGCATTGCTAATTGTACCCACTGATCACATTGTCTACACCGCCAACCTAACCTACTGGCTGTGGTCTTGGAACTTTTCCCTTCACGATTTTATACTTCTTCATATCCATGCCTTAATATTGAATCCATGAGTAACTCATCACAGAATCATAGAATCATTTGAGTTGGAAGGGACCCTTAAAGGTCATCTGGTCCAACTCCCCTGCGATGAACAGGGACACCTACAGCTCCATCAGGTTGTTCAGAGCTCCATCCAGTCTAACCTTGGATGTCTACAGGGACAGGGCATCCACTGCACCTCGGGGCAACCTGTGCCAGTGCCTCACCACTCTTCTTGTAAAAAACTTCTTCCTTATATCCAATCTGAATCTCCTCCCTTTTAGTTTGCAACCACTTCCCCTTGTCCTATTACAATAGACCCCGCTAAAGAGTCTGTCCCCTTCTTCCCTGTAGCTCCTCTTTAGATACATAAAGGCCACTCTCAGACCTCCCCAGAGCCTTCTCTTCTACAGGCTGAACAGTCCCAGCTCTCAGCCTGTGCTCACAGGAGAGGTGTTCCATCCCTTGGATCATTTTTGTAGCCCTCCTCTGGATGCACTCCCACAGGTCCATGCCTCTCCTGTACTGAGTTTGATAACAACATCCCTGCCTCAGCCTGTAATTTCACTCCTCCTCTTCCTGCACCTCCTCACAGCTTCCTCTCCTGCGATGGCAACATCTGTAAATCCATGTCTGGGTCAGGCAGCTGTGCCTGGGACTCATGGAAAGGCAGCAGCTGAACCAGGAGGGGGCTGGTGGGGAAGGTAACTGTGGGTTACAAAGAGTGCAGGTTATGTGCTGGAGGGCCGAAGAGGAAATTTCCATGAATTACGATTACTGAGAACTAGGATTTCAGCATTGTTTGTGCTAGCCAAAAAATGATGGTGTTTCTCAGGCTTTTCATGGCTATGCAAGAATGGAACTGACAGTGAGTACAGGAGGTCAATACAGGAGATGTTGGAAGTGGCCTCTTTGGGACAGGCCTACAGAAAAGAATTAAACGCCTTTGCAACTGCACTTTCAACTGGCAAATTAATTTGTTCTCACTAATTGAGGAAACCAGTTCTTTAAATAAATGTTCGGCAGATGGTAGATGAATAAACGACTGCAAGACATTTCTTGTAGGTTTCAGAACTCTCTGATGATGGGCACTGTAGAGGAAATAAATTAAATGAGGGAGAAAAACCCAGTAAGTTCTGCCTTTCATTACACAGTGGAATCCACAACTGACTTGTGTTATTATTACACTGCCAAACAACAACAGCAATTTAGCAGTATCTTTGTTTCTTCTGCTCTGCTGCAGAATTTTATCTACCTAGAGAACTACCGCTTCCTGGCACTACTACTTCCTTTCATTCAGACACCCCTTCTTAATACAATTTTCTTTTAAAATCAGCATTTGAAGCTTCATTTAATTACTGCAAATCACAAGTGAATAGATGGCTGCTTCAGTCAACACAATAAAAAAGGACTTCTGCTTTGATGCAATTGCTAGTTTCCCTGATCCTGTTTCACAGCTGTAGATCACTAATTTTATATCCAGTAAAAAACAAAATTAACATTTTATTCATGCTGAGAAATAAACATAGGGAAAAAAATCAATATGAAAAAGAAACGGATTATTTTATTATTTATTCCTTAAAATCAATTCTCAATATTCAAATATGCATAGCCAACCTAAATCTTATAAACCAAATTTAACTGTGTGTGCGATCTAATACATACCTGCCATATGCAAGCTGCATTTCCAGTTAAGGCAGTTGCATTACCTAGAGAATGTTACATGGAAGAAATATTTCTAACAAAAACAAACAAAAATCAATTCTGTTTCTAGGGCTTGGTTAATGAAAAAGCAGCAACGAGCCCCAAACCCCAGCCCTTCTTTCTGGAAATGGCTCGTTGGCATGGAAACCAGAGCATGCATCACCATTTGGGGGTGCTAACAATATCCACATCCAACACGAGATTTCAATTTAGGAAAAGAGGAGAAAAGAGCAACATTTTTATAATGCAGTTATTGAACTGTTCTCAATCTACCCCCCCCCCCNAAAAAAAAAACAACCCACAAAAACAAAACAAAAAACCCAGGAAGAATCTACTTGAAAGTAATAGATTAAGCTCTTAAATTGATCCATCTCTGTGGTCTGCTCTTTTACACTCATACAGATCTCATTTTGATCAAGCCAGACTCCTCCTTGTGAATTTAATTATTGTCTGAGAGAGCCTTAGATCCAGCTGTGTTCTCACTGTTGGGGTCTCCAAGCACTGCAGTACAAAGAAAGTAACAATAGGATTTAATATTAAGTTCAGGAGAATGTTTTTATTGGTAATAGGCTGCTTTGTGAAAAGCAAAAATCACCCTCCGCAAACAAGCAAACCAAATTAGGATTCTTTTTGTCCTTTACCATCAGCAATTAAAAAACAAAACACAGCAATAAACGAACAACAAAAAAAAACAATAGAAAACCCACAGCAATTCCACATGTTTTCAGAGAGCACTTCATGAAGGTCATCGTTTCCCCAGTTCCTGGCCAGTTCTTGCTAGTATTTTCAGTGAGCCATAGTTTGCAATACAAAGGCTAACTACTAAGTTTCAAGCTGCTACGACTTTCATATTGGCTTTTGTTTGATAGGTGTTCATAGCCTCAAACATCACTCTTGCAAACACAAGACTTTTTTCCTCCTACGGAAAGCTTATTTACCACTCACTCAAAATACATCTTGCATCTGAATACCATAAGGGTCAACATTTCATAGACAGAAACAGCTCAAGTTTGAGGCAAGATTCACACTATAGATTTCTCAGTGAAAATCAGGGAAGGCAAGAGGAAAGAATCCCCATGCACGCGATGATGGCAAAATGATGGCATTTTCTTACAGCATACTGATTTAGTGGTTGGCAACCCTGCCCGTGGCAAGATTGCTGGAACTAGATGTTCTTTGAGGTCCTTTCCAACCCAAGCCAAGAGACCCAAGAGATCCCTTCCAACCCCTCTATTCTACGATTTTGAAGCCAAGTATCCAAGAGCACAACCACATCTGTCTCCCTCTGAGATACAGGAAACATACAACAGCAGCTCCAATTCCGAGCTGCCAGACAGCTGGGGAACACACTGACCCCTCTGCACTCTAAGCATTTTCCTCAGAGCATAAGAGGCAGCAGCAGCTATACAGTTAGATTTTCTTTAAGCGCATAAGCTAGGACTGCGCTTTCTTCCCAACTCACAATCGGATCAAGGGCAAAGCATTAAAAAAATTGTGTTTCTACGGCTTACGTGCCCTAGAAGTTGTCCTTAATGACAATCTGCCTTATAAACAGAACAACTCTCCAAACCTTACTCCTATCAAAATTTAATGTAACAAAAATATAATATACAGAAAGGTATTAGGAAGCATGATTTAAATGTAGATGCTATACTTCTAATTCCCACAGAGGCAAAGTCAAGAGCAGAAATACAACCTAATTCTTTCAGAGCACCTCACTACCCAGCAAACTGAAACTCCTCATCAGTCTAATCAGACATCTGGGGACTTCTAGATCCAGCCTACTTCAGGCTGAATGATTATCATTTTCACGGATGTAAGTAATGAATGATGGTATTTCTCCTCTCACCTTATATTCGCAGTTATCTTAGTATTGTATTAATAAATTCAAGTATGGAGATTACTCCATCTTCTGACAGCTATAATCAGGGATTGCCTACTGCACATCTACTCATAAACTCACTTTTACCTGCAAGCAATATAACACTACTGTCATTTTCCCTTCCTAAACACCACAAAATACCCAGAGACAGATGAGCTCAAGTCCCGCTCAAATGGGACGAACTTCAGGGAGAATAAAACTTCTCCCACCACTCCTTACTTTTTCAGTTATGCAAATGCAGCTCTACATTGTTTCAGTAAATATTAACAAGAATTTTTCTGTATGACTGACCAATACAAGTTCTAAAAAAAAAAAAAAACAAAAAAAACCAGAGACTGTTCTGTTTCATAATGTATTATTTCTGCTGTTCTCATTTTGAAATACAAACATCACAGATACAACTTCATAAAAAAGTCACAAGAGTAATGTGGTATTACAAATTTATTTAGATTCTTGAAGTCATCTTTTTCAGCATTGAAAATTTCACACATACAAAACAACTTCTATGCATTACATCCTAGGTATGGATTGCTTTATGAAGTGCTGTGCTTTTCCTTTTTTTTTTTTAATCATCTCATGAAACAAATTTCTCAGTTATACATTTGATAAAAATAGGTGGTGTATCACCACTTCTTTTTAAACAAGTGAAATTCATCTCTTTGGGAAATAAGGTTTGGTTTTTTTTATTTTTTTTTCCCTTAAACATTGTATCATGAAAGATACAGACCTGAAAAAGGATAAACAATCATACACAAGGCGTAAACTTTACACAGAGTAGTTCAGACATTTTATAAAGAGATTTGGAAAAGTATCTAAAATAGTATTATTTAGTACAAAATTTCAATAATAAAATATTGCTCGTAATAAATAAGACATGAGTTCCATTAATACTGTTCTCCTGTTAAAGCTCTCTTTGATGTAACATGAACAAATCTGCTCAAAACTCGAATTTCTAATTCTCCTCTATATGAAGTAGGCAGATTTACTTCTGTATGGAATAGGCAGGTTCAGGTCATTCTTTGTTAGAAACAATTTTATTATCAACAAAACACAAAATTTGGTTCAAGGTTCATGCATCATTATGGGCAAAAATCCAGAATGGGAATAAACCCCATTATACAATAGGTTTAAATACCTACAATATTTGCCTGTTTTCTTAAAACCAAAGTGGAATAAGACTTTATATGGAGTAGGAATGCAAAGAGCAAGCTGCCTGAGTTTCCTCAAAAGCTTCTAAATATCTGTGCAGCTGTATTTAATGGTTATCAAAGCCACCAGGGAAAGTCAGCTCTATCGAGGATATGAGCTGTATCCCCATCATATGGGGACGTTTGATTTCATTCCCGCACGTCCCATTTGTAGACATGGCAGTTTGGAGCAGTTCTTCAGCAGCTGCTCAATAGCAATATGACGGACGTTCAGTTCTGAAGCCAGGGAGTCCTTTTCTTGGACTTGCTGCGTCAGCTCCTCAAACACATCTGCAAGAACATGGATTATTATTAGGTCAATGCATTTGGACACTGTACTTATAATACAGAGTTAAGAAGCAGTGGTGAACATGATTATTAAAAAGGCACAGATATTTAAGTGGGCTCACATACAAGAACATTATTTAGCTCAAGCACAGCTTGGTATACGCATCGTATACTGAAGAGAATCACCAGTTATGTTTTAGAGGACCTGAGCCAAGGTGCATCAGTTTGTTACTTGAAATGGAGTTGAATCCAGTTAAAAAGAAATAAAGAAAATACACATTTTGTGCAAGTTTGCGTCACTCAAGAAAGTTACATAATAAAAACACTCAGGAGCTTCTTACTTTGCGTGGAATAAGGTGTAAAGAGATTTTAGTCAAGAACTTAGACAATAGTAAAGCCATCTTTTTTTTTTTTTTTTTTTTTTTTTTTTAACAGAAGATTCATTATTACAAAGCAGTACAAAACCAAAACAAAGAGTACTGAGAATTTCTCACCCTGGATTTGCTTGAGCAGTTTTTCGTTCAGTTGCTTTAACTCTCCAGGAGTCATCATATTCACTGTAACAATAAGATCAGTTATCACTTCTACAAAAGTAACACGAACATCTTTAAACAGACTGTCCTTTTATCTTTTTTAATTTGCATCCTAATGATCGATCGTTGCATGACAGTAAATCAGCAGCAGCACTGTTCCGTAATAAATTTTAGAAAATTTCAGAAGTGCCTCTCACATGGACATAGATTTCTATTCCATAGGAAAGTCCTTTCCTCAGTGTCAAACAGATGGAAACTCAAGCACTCAAAATAGAAATGCCCGGAATCAGGATTGTTTGTAGATTGCTTGCCCCCTTTTAACACTTCTGTGATGACTTCTGACAGCATAACATGTTTTCCACACTCTGACCCCTGCATGTACATCTGTTCAGCTGATGGCAAGCAGCCAATACTGAAGCAAGTCCTGCCATGTTTTTTTTTTTTTTTTTTTTTAATTAAAGTCCATAGAAAATCACTCATGGGCAGAATTTTCAGCACACTACATTTGTTGCCTAGAAAGTTCTGTAGAAATACAAAACTTAGAAATAATGTTTCCACAGAGTAACTCAGTGGCAAATGATGAAGAAAAAACTCAGCTTGACTCAAGCGAAGACCAACAGATACAAGGCTTACTCCTCATTTTCCTGCATTACATTCGTAGTGAGAACTAAAAGATCCTCTGCACCATTCATAAGCCCTCCTTATATCTCAGTTTACAAGCACACTGCTCATCCTCAGAGAAAAGACCTCAAAGGAGAGAATTCTGGAAGTATTCCAGGCAGATCTCAATCAACAGTAGAGAGCAGGGGAGTGCTGTCCTCAACCCAGATGAGGTGGGCAGAGGTTGGGGCCACTTCCATTGGGTGATGACTTGTACGGAACGGCAGAAGCTGATGATACTCATCACGGGGACACTGGGTTCAGGTCACTGAAACAAACTTTAATACTTTGTAAATCCTTCAGCGTCCCACCTCAAATGCCGCAGCTTGGCAAAACCATCTCACATGCAGTGAGAAGAAAAATAGCGAGAAGCCAGCCTCAGGAAAAAAAAAAAAAAAAAAACATGCTGCAATCACACAGCTTTTGTTTGGGGATTTCCGAATGCAAGAAGTTTTTATGTTGTTAAACTTTGTCCTGATGAGGCTGATTTTTACTTACCCTAAAGACTATTTTATTTCCCTAAGGTTTCTCTTCCAACCTTTCTCACATCTTGCAGTTACAGGGTATTAACTTTCTGTTGTTACTGCCAAATTAAAGAAGTTGGCAGCAGCTACAACAGCCAGTTTGTTGTTACTCAAGACATAAGGCCACTTCACAGGGAAGCAGATCCACTTGCCTCCTCTGACAGCCAACTACAGTAGTATTCCCTTCAGCTATCAATAGAACAGAAAATTCCTTTCTCACATCTCACTATCGTTTAGAAGTTAAGACTTCTAAAACTCCACGAAAACCCTGATCAGATTTAATATGGTAATCGACATCTTAATAAATAAATTTAAAAAAACACAAGAAATCTTTCCCTCTTTCTGCACCCAGTGGTAAGAAGTTACTTTCTACTTCATTGTTTTCATTAACATTTCATCAGCTGTAGCAAGTAGGTAGGTTCACACATGACCCCTGCGTGTATATCAGGACACATCAGTCCTAATCAGTGTGTACATCAAGACGTATCAGTTATGTCACCTAATTTTGGCATAGAAAGCCTGGCTAGATTTTTCTGTAAACTTCAGATAAGCAGGAAGTCTTCAAATGAGCATCTTTCAAGGCAGAAGAGCTAAATAGTGCAAAAAGATTACTTACAATATAAAGCAAAAATACCTTAAAAGTGCATTATGTAGTCGTAATGAATAGGGGAAAGAAAAATAAATCTGTTACCATGCTTAAAAGAGCTTCATATTCCCATGTCTTGAAATCAGAGAGATAAATTCCAAGTGACTAACTGCAGTTAGATAAGTCCATAAACCAGGTCAAGCTTTCATAATTCCTCTGTTAACTTCTGCCCTGATGTATTTAATCCCAATTTATGACTCCAGAGGACAGGTGGTCAAACAGCACAGGTCATCTGTCTTGATTTATGGCTTTAAGACTACTAATTTAGTACAAACGCAATATGAAACATCATACACCAGTTAAAATCTTCTTGAAAATAATGAAGAATAACCAAACTTTTTAATAAACTAACAAACTGGTCCTTGCAAACTGGAGTCTAAAGAAGCTAATCTTTTTTTTTTTTTTCCCCAGCATCCCCTTTTCTCACTCTTCTGATATTCTAAATTCCATTGCTGCCTTCTTCTTCAATTATCTAAATCCTCCACCTAACATTTCACTAGCTTTTTCATCTTTCTCAGGCCTTTTGAAATTCAGAAGCATTTTCCATTTACCTTCTAAAAACTTTTCTAGTGATCTTCTAAAAATCATAGGAAGATTTATTTTCTGCTGCTTTCAACATCACCACAGTTATCACAAGAATCACCAGGTTTATTCTACAGCGTTTGAGATGCCATGGTAGCACAAGGGCCTTCATGCTTTCCTATGCTCAGCAAGGAGAAGAAATAAATCTGAAGCGTAAACAGAGAGTCTGATGCTATTGAGAACATTTAATTCTTTACGCTGCTTCCCAAGTTTGCTCTGCTTCTTTACCTCTTATTTCTTCTGTTGTTTTGAGTGGCTTTGTGTAAAAGGCAACTCAAGACTCCTGACGTGTTGGTTTCAGGAGGTTAGTAATTGGCACAAGCAAATCTGTTTGACTGATATAATAAAAATTCACTGCAAGCAACTGTAACAGTAACTTTTTTTGCATAAATTAAACATTCCCTGTATCACGTTGGAGCATAACAAACGGAAAAGCTAAAAAACAAACACAAAAATATCAAAACAAACGAACAGCCTCCCCCCCATCTGCTTAGCTATGCAGTCACCCTAGTCACAGATTTTACAGTAACTCCAAGCTGTTAAAAGCTGCGTTTCAGGCTGTGAATTAATGCCCTGTGGGAACACTAAGTGATCAGCAGATATTACAGAGGACACTTCTTGCCTGCTATGTTGCATTCAGATAGAAATACACTTACATTCTTCCCTGCTGTAATGAGGATGCCTTCTATGAACTCTGGTGAGTGAATCACTTTCAGCTTTTTCAGTTTTCTTGGCTTGGTTGTGATTAGACCACAAAACACTGTTGCAGCAGAATGTAGCACCTGTTTCTTGTAACATACCAAGTCTGAAATCAGTGGGTTCTCTTTGTTCTAAAAGACTTTGCGAGCAGTTCGAGATGCTTCCAGAATTTCCATCTACCCATTTTGCAGAGTATCTAGGTACAGGAGAGTCAAACTGTGGGAGTAGTTTTCTATCAGTCTGATGTCTAAAGTTAAAAAGCGGGTGTTGAGATGGTTTCGAGCTTTCAGTATCAGAGTCTACATCCTTGTTTTGTGCATACTGTATGATCCAGTTAATTTTTTTGCTCAAGATGCTTTTTACTTCTGCATATGGGCTTCGAGAGAGCTTTGATCGTGGACAGTCCTGATTTGCAATTAAGTGGAATTTTTCAAAGCAGTCTCTGTGTCCCCTTAAAGATCTTGTATGTAGAAGATCTGACTTCGGTACTCCTGCAAAGACATAATTAAAAAAGAAAAAAAAAAGAGTTCAATTACTGTCTATTCAAATTTTTTTTTTAAAGCCTCTACTTGTCAGTAACCAAAAAAAGTGAACTGTTAACTGCTGCTTTCATATTAACAGTCTAGTCACCAAAGTAAATCAAACATTTCTATAGAACAATACTGAAGAACATACTGTAACAGCCACTTGTGCCCCCATCTTCTACATAAAATGTTTTGAGCCATCTGCTCAGATAATGCAGTGTGCAGGTTCGTGTCATTCAAGTGGTCAATCATAATTTAGACTTCAGTCACAGTTTATTATTTCTCATTGCTACAAGCCTGGCGCTGAGCTAGAGAAATGAGTTCTAATACCGTCAACGCTTGCCAATGTGAAATCATCCTGAAATTAATTTTGTGTAAGACGGATACTCATTCTCTTTGATTGTCCTCTCTTAAAGACTATTCAAATAGCCACAGCAGGTAACCTACTCAAACATCAAAGAAATTAATAGCGATTAACGTGTTAAAAAGGAACACAACCTGTGAAGATTGACAATAAGTTAAGACAGATGGCATGAGAAATGACTATTTCATGAAGTGAATAGCACTCCAGTACCAAATTACTTTCTGCAGCTTCAGCAGATATCTCTTTATTCAGATTCACACCTACGCAGGAGATTCAAAACCCAAGTCTACAATATTGAGCAGACAGACTTATCTCAGTCAAATATGCTACTTGGGAGATTTTCAGTACTAACAAAAAAAAAAAATCTGCAACACAAGTCCCTGATTACAGACAATCAAAAGCTTGCCTGTGAACCACTGGCTGAAAATGCTCAACGCTCACTAAAAGTCAAAATATTTAAAATCAACACGTGAAAATATAATTTCATCTTTTAAACTAGGTGAGCTGCCACCATTTTACTCCTTAACACATAAAATAGATATGTAGAAGTGATGCAAACAAAGGAAAAAACACGAAATGCAACAAGATCAACAAGGAGACTTTAAAGAGAACAGTTTTGCACTGTGTCCTGGCTCTTCACAGGCACTGCCACATGCAAAACTTCTAGGATACCGACCTTCTCCCCTGCTCAAAACTATTAATAATAATAAAAAAATCAAACACAACCACCAAGTTTCTACTTCTTTCCATTCTCTCCTACACCTTCGCCAGCCCTGTAAAATGGGGAAAGAACTGCCACACTGTTTCTATTAAAAATAGAAACACACAATCTTGCAAATTCAATGAAAGATTCCCAAGGCTAGTTCTATAGAAATGGCCTCCTGCAGTTAGGTCCCCTATCTGGCATGTTTGAAGAAGCAGGTCAGACTACCCTCCCTCACCTATATGTGCTATCACTTCTGAGACGATCACAAAACAAACCACCTGCACAACAAGTGACAGAATGCTGCAGCTTCACTAAACATAATAATAGAAGAAAACTAGAATAACACATTACATTACTTGTCCAGAAGTAAGTTCTCATCTGCATTAAAGAAAAAGAACAATATTTATGAAGTTCCTGAAAATGCTTTCAGTTTGATTTTTGGGCATAAAGATCTACACAGATTAAACACTAAATGCATGAAAATAAATTAGGAAAGGCTAATAATTGAAATCACTGGTATAGACTACAATACCTTATTTTACTAAGCAGCAGAAAGGCAACAAATAAGAAATAGAAGTACAATGAAAAAATACTCTAAAGAATTTTCCGAAATCAGATATTGAGTACCCAAAACCGCATATGCGCTTATAGACAAGCACAGATAAATTCAGGGTCTTCCAAGTACCATTTATGAAGCTAAATACACGTGAGCTCTGTAATCCTAAAATATTTCATCGGGCTACTAACAGTACAGAAGTATCAAGAATTTCTCTGTAAACATTCTGATAAATAACAATCAAATGCAGATGTGAAGAACACTCAAGTTCAACCAAAGCATGCTGCACTATACAGGATTTTCATACAGAGGTCTAAATGGCATTATCCTGATAGTTTTTTGAAGTAACATTCCAAGCACATTTATTTGGAGGTTGACCCATTCAGAAGACAAAGGCAGAGAATCCCAATCTGGATTAGTTGCTTACAAGCCTGAGAAAATTCTACTTGAAAGCGTATAGGAAATCCTACAGTAGAAATGCAGCTGGCTGAGACACACATCAGGTTCCAGGGTTCACACATTCAATCTTCACTGTAGATGTCTACAAAAAGAGGAGGCCCATCCCACGCCAAAATTTATAACTATCTCCCCTCTTGTCACACTGGAATAACAAAATACGTCTATCCAGATACTCTTCAAAACAATAAGGAAAAGAAATCATACACAATTGGTTTAAAAGATGCCTTCAGACCAGCAGAACTGCTTCAGCTTTCACATACAAATAATAAAAGAACGTGTTTACCATCAATTTCTGACTCCAATAACCTATGAAATATGAATAGTATCTATCACCTTTCTCTGCAATACTCATTGTATGCTCAGCACTTCTGAGAACAGAAGAGACTGTTTAAGAATTTACTTAAGAGATCAGTGTTTAGGCCAAAAACTGAGTCTTTTGATTTGTAACCTAGGCAAGAAAGAAACGCTTTCTCCATGCCAGCATAATTCTCAACACTGAGTTCTAATCCACTCCTACAAAATAATTTTGTAAACGCATATGTAATCATACATTATATGAAATAGCATACATTTTTCTAACTTCCAGTTATTCTTAAGAGCAAACTAGCAGAGAAGAGGGAGAACATTTACTGTAAAACCAGGTGTGTAATCAATACATTCTATCAATTCTAAGTCATTTGTACTAGAAAATAAATCAGATTGAATCAAATTAAAGTTTCCATCTGAAAGGAAGAAGTCTACAAAGACCTTAATTCTGTCCTTGTAACTGGCACATCTAGAACAACTATGTGAATAACTATGCAAAACTCTTCTTCACAATAAGATACAGAACTAAATTGAAATGTTTGCTCACATTTATAAACGAGGTCGGCTAGAACAATTGTTTTATTTGGAGATAACCATAACAAACAAGTTCAATTCAAGAAGAATGCTCTTGAACAGAAAGACTACTTCACATTCCTTCACAAACATTTTCATTATAAAAGATCATTAGCCTGCTTGTTTATCTTCCAGTATTTGTTGTTGTTGTTTGTAGAAACTCCTCAGTCGGTCTTGCAGCTCCACATTAAAGAAAAGCCTGCATTCCATTCTTAGCAATTTATAACATGATGCTGGAAACAAATTGATTTTGCAGCAGTGAACAGCCTTAGCCCGAGCAGTTGAAGAGGAAAAACAAACAAACAAAAAATGTAAGATGGAATTAATTAAAATTAACATGGATAGTTCTAGACAAAGTTAATTGTTTCAGGTTTGTTCTTTAACACTGCTTAATTAAAGCCACATTAAAATCTCTTTAAAGAATTTACAAATACTTTTGGGTAAGATTTATACCTGACCACAGGGAAAGGAAAACTGCAAAATGCTACAAATTCACTAACTTCATGAAGTACATATGGTTATTAAGGGTAGCAAAATAAGAAGAAATGCACTTATTAAGGGTAGCAAAATAAGAAGAAATGCACTTCAGAACAGATTTGAACAGTCCTGGCGAAGTGGATGAAATGGATGACTGAATTAGAACACCTTTAGTTTTTGCTGGTTGGAGACTGCCTTTACAGTCACTGAAAAAATGCATTTCAGGCACAATCCACTTCATCCTAAGTAGTTACCTCCAGAAATATTTGTGATGAGCACCTACACCCTTTCCTGTAATCCTGTAAGCAAGAAAGAGCTTGTGAAGAGTTTAAGTCTGTGGCTGCCTACTTTAAGAGCACTGACTTCGACTACAAGTTCTGAAACATTCCTACTGCTGCTCTCCTCAGCCGTCCTCCTTGCCTGCATACAGTACTACTCTTGAAACACGGATGCTTAAGCAGCATCTAAACAACTGCATCTCCATTCAAAACACTAAGATCAGACAAGCTCAGCTTTGATTTGTCTTGTGCGCAGGGCTAGGACCTGCAGCACAGAAGGAAATGCTTCGAGACATTACATGTTCACGTCTATCTGCTAGTCAGATCATTCAGACTGCTAAAAGAAGAGAGTTCTTACCCCAAGACCTCTTCAAAATACATTAAATAAAACCAGCCCATGACTACCTGTGACAGCATGTCACCCTCACATCTAAATGACTAGGGATGGAGGAAAACTGTTATTCTTAGTTGCACAGTTCTGCCAACACTGAGAAATGTGATCATTAGAGACTTATCTCCAATGTATCTGCCTGACAAGATTTAAAGCCAAATGCTTTCTAAGTATATTCATGCAATCTCACTGCAGAGTTAAATCTTCTGATTTACTAGATTAGCTGGAAGGAAAAATGCTAGTGTTATTTATTCATTAGCTTCCAGAACAAAACAAACGGTGGAGGTTATCTTGTTTGCAAACTAAAATTCTTTCTTCACTTTTGTTTGATAAAGCCAGTGCATTCCACACGTCAGGTGGGGACACAAAACCTCCCACCGCATTTCTATCAGCTTGCTTACATTTTACCATACAGCAAACATATCCCATATAAGATAGAACACAGATCCAATCGAGTCTTTTAACAAGTTTTCAAAATTCACGTTCCCTAGAAAAGATTTTACTAATGCGTAAGATGAACCAGTGAATACTACTACAGGATCTACCACGTTAGAGATGTCTCACATTTCCTAAGGCAAGACTAGTAAGCTCACCCAGAATAGAGCAGAAGCCATGAGACAGCATTTCTGTATTCCGCGTAGCACCAGGTAAGCAGCATTAACTGTTCAAACTACTTGCTCGCATGAATAAACTTCCCTAGCTTAAAGACTTCAAAAATATAGTTTCAGAACTAGCCACATGGATCAACTTACTCAGCAGTACTTACACGGCACTTAGTGGATTAAGAATACCATCTCCAACTGCGTTTGGACTTGAATTCATAGTTAAGAGGTTTACTGGAAGCTGCAGCTCGTTCTACAAGTCCATTCAAGTCTGCAGAAATGAGTCATAGCCCTGGACTGCAAACGCTACCTTAACACAAGATTTCATCTGTCTGCCCCAAAGGACAATGATGAAAGTTCTTAGCTTTTGTTGCGAGAATAATACATTTTAGTTCCTGTTATTTTATTAACATTGAGGAAAAAAAAAAAAAAAGACATGTAATATTTTGGAACAGAATGAAAGTAGAACAGTTTCCAATCCTTTCAGCTACACCTTACAATCTATTTTATTTATTCTTTACAGAAGAATATCTCACTGAAAAAGAGGTGAAACTTCTAAGAATGGAATCTCATTTTTCAAAGATGAACACAGAGAACACAGAATAAGGATATTACACGAGATTTTACAGACCTTAGCAGGAAAACAAAACAACAAACAAAAAGCCAACAAAACAAGACACCGGTTTATAGCAGTCTTTGTCTCAACCTTGAGACTAGGATGCACTAAATCTCATGCTGAAATTGCCTGAAATACTGACCCCATCTGCACTTTAAAGAAGCATGGAAAGGTAACCACGCTTAACATTAATCAATGTAATTACTGGGTTATCTATTCCCCTCACCTCCTCTTGCACATTAGAAGGCCTGCAATACAGATTTAGGTTTCAACTCCCAACGTTTACCATTCAGCCACTGGTTCAACTCTAAACAGAAATGGAAGCAAGTTATCAACTAACAGCACCAGACAAGCAAAACAGTAAGTAAAAATCAGCGCAATCAGATTTTCCCACCTACTAAACACTCTTGAATTTCAGAAAACTAACACACTTTAAAACAATTCTGCATTAAGATATACCAGCATAAAAATGGGGTAAGATAAGCATGCCATCTATGACAAATAATAAAAACAGAACTGTGACTATTACAAGCTTTGAAACCACAAATGAAAAGGTTCTTGAGAAGAAACTAGTCTCCAACTAACACACTGTCTTATTTCCTCACTTACGCAACTGTTACACGTGAACTTAAAACATTTCCTGTTTCAATCGCAGATTACTAACATTGCACCTACTCAAAAACAAGACAGTACTCAACAATCTCTGATGCCCACTCTGCCTAAAGAAGGCATACAAAAGGCCAACATCAAATCCCTGCAGACCCGCAGCATAAATACATTCTAAACCCTACCTAGTACTTTAAAACTGCTACAGAACCAGTTTCATTTCCCAAAATGTTGTATTATGGCTTTCCATTTCATACTTCAGTACTTTGTGTATCTTAAAGCTGAAGCATCACCTTACAACCTAACATCCTACATCACCCGATAATGATCCTAAGACAAAAGCTGGTTTGGGAATAAACAAAGTATTTGCATGTAGCTTAGTCCACTCAGCTTCCCCTGGAACGAATCCTCAAACCGGATGAGCAGACAGGGAAAGCAGGACAGACACGGATACTGTCCTTTCGTCCATCCTCATTTAGACTAAAGAGCAGCGAAAGCACTGTTAACCTCTCCTCTACATTAATTTCTCCCTGCTCCTCAAGAAAAGTTGACGACATAATAGGAGAAAGTTTAAACCTACATCTTGGCTTTTTCTTATTCTGTATGCCTGTTTGCCCTTTTCTCCTTGTTTTGCTACCAAAAAAATTCCCTCCTAGGAAACTTTCAGGGAAATGGACCCTATCATCCATACACATCACTCCTGAATAAATGCAGTGACAGACACCATCACAAACATACTGAGATGAAACCAGCACATCTTAAGCTTTTTTTCTTTTTCCATTTAAGCATTAAAACTCTAGTATTCAATATGATGGAGACAATATTTCTGATAAAAAACAAAGGTTTTATGACAGCATAAACAACTTCTTTCTTCTTCAGAAATTCAGTAATTATCTACCTAAGGCAGACAAAGGTTTCTGTACAAGAGTTTTCCATGTAAAATGACTAGAAAGAGAACTTATTTATTTCAATCATGCGTCATTGTCAATCTATTGTCCAAACAAAGTAATATAAAAACAAACAAACATAAGGCAGCTGAAGGCTGAGACCCATAACAATACTGAGTTAGGAAGATGCATGTTGAGTCATGAAAGACTTGGTGTGTCCCCAGTTTTACTTGTTTCTAATTATTCATCCTACTTAACTGTGGTGATCAAGAACATTACCATCTACACTAACTTTTACAGCTGTTGAACTCACAGATGTGAAGACACACAGATTCACCAATACTCATCTATGATGTGCAGCTAGCTGTGACTTTTACACAATAGTTTTTCTACAATTTACTGTAAAATAAGTTTTGTCTATGTACCTTTGAGAAAGTCTGCTTTGGGCAGCTAAATTTTAGGCTAGGTCATTTTCACGTGCCTTGTTTTACAGCTGACAGCTTTGAGGAAAGAGATGCCGGCAGGAATGAAATCAGTGAGAAAATTCTGTTTCCATTAAAGCATTAGAAAACGACACCATTTTAAACAAGGAAAATGGGAAAACCACTTCCAGAATTTCATACGTGAAAGTTGCTATGGGCTGCTGCAAATATCGGAAAACTTATGCATCCTGCAAGATGCTTAGCTGTGACTATGTCCTGGAGGGAGAAGTTATGTGTGCCCATCAACACTAAAATGGAGCAATCTTTAAGCGCTGCCCTAGCTGTTGCATGAGTATCTAAAACAGCCTATTTCACTTAAAATTATAACTGAAGAAAATGAAACTTCTGCATGTGATTTAGTTGCTTGGATTTTTAAAAATGATTTTTAAATTGAAAGAAACTATCAGCAAAAGTGACCCACGCTTGTATGTGTGGGATAGTACTTTTTACACAGTTTATAGAACTTTAAGTTGATTCTGTGCAACAAGTAGTTATGAAGTCTGTTAAAGTGTAAGTGGCAAGTTGATAAGAAAACACCCAGTATAATATCCTGAGTTATCCATTTAATTATCCATTTAATTCCCTAACCAGGACTGTCAGAAGACTGTTGCCCTCTCTCTACATATAAGTCATAGTCTTTGCCATAGGAAAATGGCAAACAGGAGATGAAAGCAACAGATGCCAGAAGTAGGAGGAATATGGTACAGAATACGGTGAAGAATCAGCTTATATATTGGGTCAACTAAAAATTCTTATAGAGACACTTTTTAAAGTCATTTACACAGCCAGCGCTCCACTCCCTATAAAAGTAACATCTTTTCAAATAGGGCACAGAATACAGAATATCAGAAAATGAGGTACATTTTATGCTGCAATGATCAAGATACTACCATTTTTATATTGCTATGCAAAAGAAAAAAAAAATTCAATGTAATGGCCGTATGCTCCTGAGGTTCAAAACAAGCAACAAGACCACTGGGCACAGCGTGCATACATCTCAAAGAAGAACAAAACATAAAAGCTTGCTTGATTTAAAAAGGGAAGTCTCTAATCTACCAAAATAAATTCATTAGAAAAACAAGGCTTCAAGTTCTACAACTGTACAAAAAAACCATCTTACCGAATCTGTATCACTTTGGCGGCCAGAAACAATGCTTCCAAGGCCAGCCTTTTAAAAATGGCCAAAGCTCCTACTTCAGTTTGTAAACTGCAGGGAACTGCTTCAGCAGCAGGCTAGACCAGATGATCGCCAGAGGTCCCTTCCCAGCCCTACAGTTCTGTGATCCTGTGTGAAACTTCAAGGTGCTCTGACGATGAATCTGGTTTTATCCCACTGCACATATCACCTTATGAAAGCACACAACAAACTTCTGACGATTTCTGCTAAACACTGATCTGCTTCCAAGAAAATCACGCTATGAGATTCGCAGCTGAACTACGTTCTATCCGTAGCCCCTCTCATCACTGACTGAAGCACCGAGCGAAGGCCGAACGCTCGGTAATTTTCACCTGAACTGACACCAGAGGTCTGCGGAAGCTCCTGAAACTTGATCACGTCTTTGCAAGAGTTATTTTAGAAAGCTTCAAAAACCCACTGTTACCAGGAAGGAACCTAATTCGGTCAGCAAGAAAACTTCTAACACACAAGTTTCCGAAGCTCTGTGAGAGAGCTTTTCAGCAAGCTCTGTCTGCACCCAGCTCCACATAGAGCGGCCCACCAGCACAGCTGCACAAGAGCAGCCCCTGTAACACCGTACCTTCGATGTTCAGCTCGAAGCAGATGTGGCAGAACGAGAGCGTCTCCTTCTCGGTGCCCAACTTGCAGACGCTGCACTCGTTGTCATCGTCCAGGTCGATGTTGACGAACTGCTCCTCGTTCATCGTGTCCTGCGTGAGGAGGGGACAAGGCGGGGGACTGTTACTCCTACCGCCCGCGACACCCCGCACTGCTCCCCTCAGGCCCGGCCGCGGGTGGGGCGGGATCGTCCCGTCCCGGCCAAGTTTCCTCCCCAGAGCACTAGAGACGGCGCGGCGAGCAGCGGCCATACCGCACGGTGCCGCCGTAGCCCCGGTGGAACGAGACCCTCTCGCCGGCCCTCCGGCCACGCACACCCTCGCTCCTGCCGCGCCACTCCTTCCCGTCCCGCTGCCCCCAGCTCGGGCTCCTCGCGTCCCCCGTGCCCAGCACACCGCCGCGAAAGGCGCGCCGCCACCGAGCTCCGAGCTCCGAGCGCCGTCGTCTCGTCTCGTCCCGTCCCGTCCCGTCCCGTCCCGTCCCGTCCCGTCCCGTCCCGTCCCGTCCCGTCCCGTCTCGTCCCGTCCCCCCCGCGCACCCTTCGTCGTGCTACGCTGCCGACCGCCCAGCGCCGCTTTCCACTATTGTTCGCAGAAGAGCGCAGCCGGAGCTCGGCGCCAGCACCGCCCTCCGCTTCCGGCCGAGACCACGGCCCCGGCGGGACGGGGGGGGCTGCGCTGGGCGGGGCGAGCTGCGGCTCTCCGCCGCGCCTCCGTGCCAGCACCGCCCCAGGGCTGCGCCGGCGGGGCGGAGGGGCGGGGCGAGCCGGCTGCCGCTACAATCCTTGCGGGCAGCGCGCACCCCCTCTTCGGCGTCGGTTGGGCTCTCCCGGAGCCGGGCTGCGGTGCCTCCCCCGCGGCGGCTGGGGGCGGGTGAGGGGAAGCCTGAGCGGTGTTATCGGCGTGCCACGGCTGACCAACTCAGTTCTTCCTCTTTGCGGGGCTTGTTGCCGTGGGTACGGGGCTGCCCTGCGCTCGGTGTCCTCCTAGCGCACCCCCGGTGCTAATGTGCTGGTGATGTGTACTGCACCGTGTGATTAGGTCTTCTGAGAAATGAAGAATTCCTTTGTGTATAGGAATTGAAACTAGGAAGATTAGCTAAAGGCAGGGAGAAAACAAAGTCAGGATCGCCTCCTCTGCTCTGTGCTGGTGTGGTGGCACCTCGAGGACTGTGTGCAGCTTTGACCCCGCATTACAAAGGGGACGTAAAACAGAGAGTGTCCAAAAGAGGGATATGAAGATAATGAAGGGTCTAGAGAAAAAGAAATATAAGGAATAGCTGAGGTCCCTTAGTTGGTTCAGCCCAGAGCAGAGGAGGCTGAGGGAAGGCCTGATGACAGCCTGCTCCTGAGCTCTGCTCTCTGGTGACAGTGACGGGACCCAAGGGAATGGCGTGGAGCTGTCAGGGGAGGGTCAAGCTTGGGTGTCAGGAAAAGGTTCTTCACCAGGGGGTGGTTGAGCCCTGGAATAGGCTGCCCAGAGTCGTGACCATGGCCTCAGGCCTCACAGAGTTCAAGGAGTGTTTGGACAGTGCTTTCAGATATATGGTCTGATTTTTGGATGGTCCTGTGTGGAGCCAGCAGTTGAGCTCCATGATCCTCGTGGGTCCCTGCCAACTCAGAATATTCAAGCTATGTGGTGTGGTCAGTGGGATGCCATCCAGAGAGACCTAGACAGGCTTGAGCAGTGGGCCCAGGTGAACCTCATGAGGTTCAACAAATCCAAGTGCAAGGTCTTGCTCCTCAGTTGTGGCAACCCATGCCATCAGTTCAAACTGGTGAATGTAAGGATAGAGCACAGCTCTGCTGAAAAGGACCTAGGGGTACTGGTGGATGGCAGCTTGACATGAGCCAGCAATGTGCCCTCGCAGCCCAGAAAGCCAACTGTATCCTCAGCTGCTTCAAAGAAGCGTGGCCAGCAGGGTGAGGGAGGTGATCCTACCCCTCTGCGCTGGTGAGGCCTCACCTGGATTACTGTGTCCAGAAGTGGGATCCTCAGTGCAGGAGAGATGTGGACATGTTAGAGTGTTTCTAGAGGAGGAAAATACCAATGATCCAAGGGATACAACACCTCCCCTGCGAGGACAGAGTGAGAGAGCTGGGGCTGTTCAGCTGGAGAGGAGAAGGCTCTGGGGAGATCTGGTAGTGGCTTTGCATATCTAAAGGAAGGCTATAAGAAAGAAGGGGACAGACTCTTTAGCAGGGTCTATTGTGATAGGATAAGGGTAAATGGTTTCAAACTAAAAGAGAGGAGATTTAGAGTAGTTATAAGGAAGGTGTTTTTTTTATGATAAGGGTGGTGATATACTGGATCAGAGAGATGCCCAGAACAGAGATTGCCCAGAGAGATGGTGGATGTCCCATCCCTGATCAAGGTCAGGCTGGGCGAGGCTCTGAGCAACCTATCTGGCTTTGGCTGTCACTGTTCATTGCAGGGAGTTGGACTAGATAGCCTTTAAGGGTCCCTTCCAACTCAAATGATTCTATGATTCTATAATCTGATACCACATGAATATACAAAACTGGCAAATCTGTGCCAAGTTTTAACAGTTCTTTCACTGGATCAGAATGGGCTTGCTCTACTCTGAGCTTTCTAGGAAAGAAATCAATCCTTGGGGATTACTGTTACTTTTCACTCCCTTGGGAGGAAGGAAAGAAAGCTGCTGTTGAATGCAGAAGTTGTGCGCATAAGAGGGAAATGGAAGAGGAGAAAGGAATGTGTAAGAGAAGCAATGCTGAAGTCACACATATGTGTATTTGACATGATGGGAAATACCGAGTACAGATTGTACATGCTGTCTGAATGGAAAGTAAAACCAACTCAGCTCTGTGCTTGCCCTCAGAAGGTTAAGCCGCAGCTGGCAGATCGTGCCTTCCTGGGAATTTCCTCAACTCATGGAAATCACCTACAATGCATTTCTGTGCGTCGAAAGTGGGATTACCTATGAAACAGCTATGTCATCTTCCAGAATCTCCTCCCTCAAAACACAGTTTCCTGCGGTTTTTGTTATCTCTTTCACTACATTTTCTTGGGGTATTTTTTTCAATTCTATCAGGAAGAAAAGATGTCACTCTTTAGTCCATTCCTCCTCAGCTTTTAAGTAGTGGGTAGTCTTTGGATTTTTTTTTCTGTTGGAGGACAGCAGAACAATTAATCTCAGAGCTTCCTAAAATCAAATTGCTTTTCCCACTCGCTGGCATTGGACTTGGGAGAGCCACTACACCTCCTCTTTCCTTCCATTGTTTACTTATTTGGTATGCATGAAAAGTGGCAAAGAAGCAGCAGTCTGACTTTGTCGCAAAAGCAATATTAAGAGAGAAAAGGATGTGAGCCTGGGGTAGAGGATTTACAAACAGGAAGAAGAAGCTGGACGGATAATGGTAGGGAGGATTATAAAGTATTTAAATCATGGAGTATTTTCCCCTCCAGAATCTGATGTTTCAACACCCCATTGCAGTGTATCAGCAGCTCTGAAATCCAATGGCAAAAAAACCGTAAATAATGTTAACAGATGACATGCAGGAGACAGTATGGCTATTGGTAATTGAACTACTTTTCTTATTAAAAAAATAGTTTAAAACATAGAGGTCACTGTGTTAAAAATAGTGAAAGAAAATGTTTCAGGTGCAGCGTTACAAAAAAAAAACCCACAACACTGCTCAATCTTAGTGCCTGTGATGTGGTTTGCATATATACGTACATAAACATATTTTCTTCCTAATCCCTTGTTTCATCAGTATACATTATTCTCACTAGGAGTTTACTTTCACAGAAAAATTATTTTAGTAGCAAACAAATCTGTTTCATCTTTTTTTCCCCCTCCTCTCTGTTGAGATTGTGTTTTCATTTTAGGGAGGCTTTGGCAGTAATCATATTTTAATAATTCCCACTGCTTCACCTTCCCCCAGCTGGCTGGTTGTGTTCCCACGCTATTTCCTTGCCATGTTTCAGTCTTGATGAGATGACACAAGGGACTGGATAAATGATTTAACAGCAAGAAAATTAATTCTAACTCAGATCAACTCACTACTTCATTGCATAGTACAGCCCTGTAAGCACTGGTGGGAAGGCAGCTGAAGGATTAATGCAGAACTGAAAGTGATACTCTGCCCCCTGTATCATGAAATCATGTCTTTAACTTCACTAGTTAATTCACTCAGTAGCTAACAATTATAAACAAAAGCTTGTGTCAGTCTTTTGAGAGCACGTTAATTCCAGTTTCCTAAGTGAAGATATAGAAGTTCTAAAGCTAAAATGTATTTTTACTGGAACATACAGTGTCAAACAGAAGTCCAGGGAGAGGTGGGGTTGCTTAGGCATTATTAAAAATACTGTGGCAAGCTCCCAATGGAGATAATGAATAGCATTAGCACTGTTGAAATGAAGTGTCTGTGTAGGTGTGGACATGTAAATTTAAAAGATACAGGAAAAGAGAAAAGTTAAAATTCATAATATAGTTGAGGTCTGCCCCCGTGTAAATATCTAAAAAGTAACATTCCCAAATCAACCTGATCTCATTCTCTTTCTTTTCTGCTCTCCCGTGGGTTGGGGGAATTCTTTTTTCCTCTGCGTGTCAGGTGTCTGGGGTTTTCCAGGCACTCCTGTGGGTCTTAATGTTCTTCAGGCAGTTTTCTGTCAACATCTAATAAATATAGGTATATTTTCTCCACTCTTCTGTTTTTTTTTTTTTTGTCTTGTGAGTTTTTTTTTAACGAGCTTTTTTTGTTTGTTCATTTGTTTCAGATCTGTTGTTTCAGCATTCTGCAGCCCTTCCTAGTTTATTTTAGCTTCTAGCCCAGAAGACTGAATATATACATGTATAAATATCTTGCTGTACTCCCTATCTTGACTCTTCTGTTTTGTGAACTGTTGTCTCCTCCTATTCTTTCAGTCCTCTTTCAACTTCACTCAAAGTTTGACCTTTTCTGTCATATATTATTTTAAACCTTTATTGACTAGTTTTAGCCCTCTTAGCATGTAGCGCAAAAATCTGACTGCAAAGAGGCAGCTCCTTCATCTGGCCATTTCCTTCTGTTTGGATCCGATGATCTTATGGCTACTCCAAGGTGAACTGGGGTGATTGAGGAAAAAAACAAAAACAAAGAAAACTTCTTTTATTGATCAGTTCATTGAAATGACTGTATCTTCAGCTACGTTATGGCTGTATTTGGTGGAAGGCTTTTTGGAGTGGTGATGTGATTCCTGCATCAAACTAGACGTAGCATCACCAGTCTTAGCACTCAGTCCCAGACCTGCACATTTATCCAGTCTCATTGCTATGTCTGCCCTTTGGGCTACGATTCCCTGATCCTTTTGGCGACAGTGCCAGCTTAAGTGTTCCCAGCTTCTATCCATTTTATTCCTGTTATTTTAACTTGAGTTATGTGCTGAAAAGTAACCATCATCAACCAGATTTCTGTCCAGTTCACTGCGTGATTGCCCAGACATTCATTTTGGCACAGCAGAAGTTGTGTTAAGATAGCAGGAAGAGTAGAATGCAGCAGTAGTGATTAATTAGAACAACTGCATGAATACATGGATAATGACAGCCTAAGTCTTTCTTCTCTAGCCTCTTGGTTTTTTTTCTGTTTTTTTTTTTTTTTTTTTCCTTATTACCATTTTCTTTCAGTTCCTTTCCTAAATGTCTTTCCCATTCTGCCATACAAATCTAGGAAATTTCTCCACTGATCGCTCCATGGAGGGTCTGTGTCATTCTACAGCATGAAGCTGTTTCCGGGTAGTGTCACACCACTAGTCTTTATCTCTTATGCGTTCTTCTACCCACTGATTTATATGCCTTCATTAAACTGAGATCTTCCCCTTTCAAAACTTAGTTTTGTTCACTAAACAGTGATAGTAGAAGATGTAGGCTTGTTCGGGACAGTAGGTAAACTCAACACTAAACTTGAAGAGACACCACTGAGGAAAGTTTTAGAAGGTATCTACAACACCAGTAATCCAATTCACAGCTGTCACCTCAGTAAAACAGCCAGAGAACCATCGTTATTTTTTTTTTTGGCTTGACAATTGCTCCTGAAATTGAATATCCAACTAGTGTGAAAAATTAATCATGGAAAAACATGTTCTGCATTGTCTGAGGTTAGAAAAAGAAAAAGAAATCTACTATTGTGTACATTAAATAGGCCACACAATGGAGGAAGCTGAGCCAACCTGAAATTATTCCTCAGTCATAGCACACAAGGGTGGAGCAACAATAGAATGTGTGTTGTAAGCAAAGGCTTGTAGCAGATTGTTGATTGGAGTGGATCAGAGACTTGATAAATTGGTGTGTGGCTGTTCAAACAAGCCATGAATGGCAGACAGAGGAGAGAAATGACTTCTTTACCGTCACGTTCTGGAAAGATTTTCTCGTAACTCGTTTATCCTGATTCTCTGTTTGTAAGAACACATGTGATTTCCTAATCCTAATAAGATCTCAGAGATTAATTATTATGTTGACATAGCGCTTCGTTTCTAAGTGTTGTTTACGTGTTGCTTTTTCATCCATAGATTATCCTTGACAGTTCCTCTTGCCCATTTAGTGATCAGCCAGAGCTTTCCACACTTCTTTTCAGCTTAGCTGAATGTGTTTTTTACTGCCACAGTCCTGTTTCTGGCATGGCCTTGGTTTCCTCTTTGATCATCCAGCAATTTACACATTTCTGGATTTCTCCCAGTCACTGGAAGTACTCTCACAGTCTACACCTTTCTCCTACCCAAATCCCAGCACTTCTTAATCTTCATTGACTTCTCAACATCATTTGTCAGTTTCTAAAACAAAGTCTTCAGGTAGGCTTTATTTTTTCCCTTTGTCTGGTTTTTCCTTCTAATTCTTGGCTATTTCTCTTAAAGCAGCTGATTCTTGTCAGTCAGCTTTTAATCACAATTTGTCGTACATCCCCCAAATTAATCACGGCTGCAAGCACTATCTCTAGTTCTCTTATGCGTGAACTTGGCACTAACTTGTATCTTTTTCTAGTGACACATAGTTCTCCGTTTCCATTGCTGATCTGACTTTTCTAATCTGATCCAAATCCATACCTTTTTGGCACCTCCTTGAGGACAATTACCACAGCTAACACAGGTACAGTACATTCAGATAATATTTTTTTCCAGTCATTTAGGCCTTTAATTTGAATACAGGAAGATTGCCTCTTTATTATCTAACTTATTCCTACATATCAACTAGACGATTCAGCCTTGATGAGTGTCTCAGCTGCCTGTCACTTCACACCTCAGCTATTAACAACTTAGTTCTCTAATTCCTGCGCCTTTCACTGTGTTCTTCTAAAGTTCATTCAAAATTGCATTGTGAGGATTATCTTCTTTGTTGACATAATGTCTCTGTCTCTCTCTGGCTTTTCAATTCATCAGCATCAAAGGGAAATTCTTTGTCCTCTTCAAAGTTTCTGATCAATTGACTCTATGCTGAATCAGCTTTATTGTCTCATTGAGCATCAGCCCTCTTGTACTGTTTGTCAGTAATACTAGTCTTCACTGTCTCATTAGAGTATTTCTCACACGATCACCTTTGGCCTTTTTACAAAATGCCTCTTCCTTTGTTGGAAGTTCCTCACAAACGTTAAAGGAATTAGTTCATGCTGCTACTCAGCCAAGACTTAATTCTGCACTGTTGAACAGAGTTGTTTCCCAGAGTTGAATATGTAAAATATAGTCATCGTGCTTTGTACCTTCCATTCTCTTCACCAGTACTAGTTATCCAGTTGTTCCATTCCTTGTATATGTGAAAACCTATAAACTCTCTTTTTATTACAAATACTTACACAGTTGTTACCAAAGCCTTGTGGTTGCCAGACTGTGATCTGCTAAAAATTGTCTTAAGTAGCTTGCAGTCTCATGTTGCTCAAGTAAAACTTTCATTACAGTTTTGGCTAACAAGTATATATAATATTATCCGAGAAATTTGGGGAAGTGCCAGAGATCCACTGGCTTCCCAAATGTGAGAGCAAAACTGAGTAGCAAGAGAGGTCTGACTTCACAGCAGAGATAACTTCCTACCCACAGCATTATAGAACATTAGTAGCATTTAATAGCTTTCCACAAGTTGAAATACCAGCTTGAAAAGAATACAATAAGATAGCTACGTATTTTGCCTATCTGCTGGACAAGATTAAGGTACTACTTCTGAATTATATAGGTATTTCAATACCTTAGCAAATCTTCTGTACTTGCTTAAAGAACTGATTTCATTAGCTTTGCTATCAGAATGAAAAATAGGCTATGCTTCATACTTCAGTCTCCTGTAGCAACAAACACAAGAAAAATGACATCTTCATGCTACCGTCCTCCCATATCTTTCTAATGTTGAAACTGCTCCTTGACAGAATATTGGTAGGGCTGATCTATTAAGTGGCTCCTTCCCCCTTTTATTAATGAGAATTTAAGTTCTGTAGGCAAAAACAAACAAACAAACCCAAACCAAAAAAACAGTACTCAGCAACAAGAATGGGAAAAATCAGCTGCCTGTGCAATGTATGAAGTACAACAAACATGTAGCATCCCTGTGGCCAGGTTATTTGCTTAGCCCTGCCTTCTTCCCGATATGCCTGGGTGTTTGTACTAATTATACACCCAGAATCTACTTATACAGGAAGAAGAGTTAGTGCCATAACACCATGTTAGGAAAGACCGCTCTTAATTCACTTCAGATGCCTAAACATAGGAGAAGATGGAAAATGGGCAGAAAAACCCCATCAAAAGATGTAGCGTTTTGGATTGAAGTACGCTGTGCTTGAAACATTCAGCAACGTTTCTAACCACACATGCAATCACAGACCAGCTGAGACAGAAAGGCATTGCTGGCGATTATGTGATCCAAGACCTTGCTCAGAGCAGGGTAAGCCAGAGCAGGTTGCCCAAGGCTGTATCCAGTCAACTTTTGAACATCTCCAAAGATGGAGGCTCCATAGTATGAGCAACCTGTGCCACTGTTCAACCACCCATACAGTAAAAAAAGTTTTACTGTATATTTCAGTGAAACAAAGATGGTGTTTGAGGGCAACAAATATGGTGAAGGGTCTAGAAGAGAAAAAGCATGAGAATGTGTGAGATGTATGAGGAGCAGCTGAGATCCCTTGGTTTGTTCAGCCCAAAGCAGAGGAAGCTGGAAGGAGGCCTCATGGCAGCCTACAGCTCCTCACAAGGGGGGCGAAGGGGCAGCGCTGAGTTCTGCTCCCTGGTGACAGTGACAGGACCGGAGAGAAGGGCATGGACCTGTGTCAGGGGAGGGTCAGGTTGGGAGTTAGGAAAAGGTTCTTCACCAGAGGGTGGTCAGGCTCCTCACAATCCTTTTAACTAGTCTATATTTCATCAGTTTTTCTCTAAGTACGAGACAGTGCTGAAAGTCTGTTGAACAAGTCAAGATGAACATCCACTGCTTTTCCCTTAGCCACTGAACTTGTTATTTCATTGCAGAAGACTCTCAGGTTGGCAAGGCATGATTCCCCCTTCATAAATCCTGGCTGTTGCCAGTCATCTTGTCCTTCAGATATTTGGAAATCCCTTCCAGGACTATTTGTCCCATCACCTTCCCAGAAACTGAGATGAGGCTGACCAGCCTGTAGTTCTCTGGATGTTCCTTCTAGCCCTTCTTGAAGATAGGGATGACATTTGCTTTCTTCCAGTCAGAGATTTCTCCTGATTGCCACAACCTTTCAAAGATGATTGGCAGTGGCCTTGCCACTGGACAGATTTCTCAGCTGTCATGGGAGCATTGCATCAGGTTGCACAGACTTGGGTATGTCCAAGTTGTTTACATACTTCCTAATGTGCTGCTTCTCCTTCACTGAGGGTTAAGTACTTCTTGCTCTCATCTTTCTTCTTAGTCTCATGGGTCTGCAGCATTTACTGGTATTCAAAAGCACTATGTATTGTGGTCTTTTCTGTGTTCTTTGTCACCAGGTCCCCGTCACTCTGCCCTTTTAAGTGGAGGTCCCACAGTTTCCCTGGTGTTCCTTTTGCTGCTGATGTACCTGTAGAAGCTCTTCTTGTTGCCTTTCACATTCGTCACTAGATTCACCTCCAGTGACCTCAGGTGGTCATTGGCTTTCCTAACCCCATTCCTGAACATCCTGGATTTCTGACTATCTCATTGATTCAATTTACCAGCCTCTGTTAAATGCAGACAGTGCTCCATGCTGCTGCCAGTACACATGTTCCCTCTATTAAACTCAGTGAGAAGTAAAAATTGTGTTTACTCGTGTCTTTTTAGTTAATTAAAATTAAAATGATGCATCACTGCATGTACAGGCTGAGCCTTAATCTCTAAAAAGCGTCAGACAGTATTAAGCTCATTGCTGACAGTGGCCTAGTTTCTACTGATAGACTCATTAAAAGTTTTAGTCAGCAAAGTCAGGAAAAAGTAGTGACTGATAGTCCTGAACAGAAATGACGGGGAAAAAAAAAGCCCAAACCCAACCTGTTTTGTTAATCCATCCATGTACATGAAAACAGCACAGCAGGATGGGGGAACTAATCCCATTTCAAATCAGATGCCTGCTGGTTCCATTTAATGAGCATTATGTCTGTTTCTTTTTTAACCCTAAAATATCTTAATACTTAGAAAAGCCATTCTGATTTTTAAAAATATTTTTAAACTACAGCTATGGAAACCTGGTTTATTCTGAATAATTTTCTGGGGATGACTGTGTTTCTCTTGCTACTGAGATGTTAAAATTAGGCTCCTATCATAATGATATAAATGAGGCAGAGCTTGATCATCACTTCCATTATACTGAATGAAGGGCTCTACTGTAAGAAGGGAATCTGTGGTATGGACAGGAAGCTTAGTGGTCACTCTTCCCCTTGAAACTCCAAGAGCAATGTTTGACAGTCATGTGGGAAGAGACTTGCTGGCCTGCTCATCACTGTGACCATCATAGCCTTGGGGAAGAGACTACTGATGCCAGCAATGTTGAGTTCCCAGCTCTCTGTGGTTTTGCTCTGTAGAATGCTTCAAAACAGAAGAGGTTGATAAGTGTACTTCCTCAAACAGCTGTGTGATCCACATGTAGAATGCCTGTGTTACACAGTCTTGCCCTGCTAAACAAATTAATCTTTGATTCAGAAGCAGCAAGGCACATATTACTCTCCTTGTCATTTTGAGGATATAATATGGATGCAACCTTTTTGAGGTGAAGGCTGCTAAATATTTCTTTCAACATACACCTTAGGCTTTGTTGAATAAAGTTTTATTTGTTGAAAGTGTTTATTTGGTGAGTATTTGATGTACTCAAAACAGGTATATCTGAAGAAGTGCAAGCCAAATAACAGAAGATAACAAGATCCTTCTGTTAGGAATTCCTGAAACATCCAGTTTAATAATTTAGACTGTAGTGATATTTGTACTTTCTGAACAGTTCTGGCAACACTTTAGGAGATAAGAAAAGCCTCAGCACAGATAAAAATCTCTTCTTGTCTTCTCATATCACAGACAGATTTGTGAAAATAAATGAATTTTCCCGATCTAGTGGATGGCAGCCCTGCCCATAGCAGGGGGTTGGAACTGGATGATCTGTAAGATCCCCTCCTACCTAAGCCATTATATGATTTCCTGCATTATACACATTATGATGATGTGTCGCCCATTCAAGTGCTTGCTTCTATAACTGGCCCAAAAGTGGATTGCTAACGCCATCTTAACTGTCAAATTGCATGCCAGACTTCATTCCAACAGAAATAGCTAGAAAACAGAATTATTATAGAGTTCAGTGAGCATTTCTATTAATGAAATCTATAAACTTTTACCTACTGAATAAATTCTCTGGTGTGTAGGAAGGAATAAGTAATGTTGAAGATTGTCTTAGGGTTGAGAAATTCAAAACACCTCTGTCCTCATACATCTCTAGTACTTTATAAATATTTAATAATCTCACATTCCAGTCTTCCTGCATAGAGGTGTTAACATCTTTCTATCATAAATTCCTGTCTTCATTAAATTTACAAGAAAAAAAAAATTGAGATTTCTGTTCATCTGCCAAATATGACAGAAATTGGAGAAAAATCTGAAAATAATTAATGATAGTTATGGAATATGTATAGACAGATGCATTCTTTGAGCAACCACAGCTATTCACAAATATACAGTGAAGCATTCTGAGCTGTTGGTCTCTAGAAATTAACCAGGAAATCATATGTGCTCTGGAAACATTCCCTGAAGAGATCTGGCTATCATGGTAATAGATGAAAAGGCTTTTAACAGTCATGTAATATAATGAAATTCAGCAGATGCAAGATGCAGATGTGACACGACAAATTCAAGTTCCTTAGTACCATGAAATGTAAGCAAATGATAACTATGTGAAATTAGCAAAAATAACAAAATGTGGAAGACAAAAAGTAGATCAAAAGTGAAGTACAGGCTGTAATATTCAGTAAAGTAAAAAATTTAATTTTAGTAAAGCACTAGTAAGAAAGTTACCCACTGGGACAGAAATCTCATCTAATTTATCTAAGATCAGAGATAACACATCAGAAAAGACAAGTATCGGCACTTGAGAACCTCTGCATGGACTGTAGGTTTAAAGACAGAGGAAAACTTTGTGTACTTGTCCTTATATTATCTTAATGATAAAAAAAAAATATTAACATAAGGTAATCAGACACTATTTTAATCTCATTATTGAGATTTGCCTTATGGGAAATTGCTTCATGCTGGATTAGCTACAAGTTTATTTATTACTTGGTTTTCCATCTATTGCTTCTAATCTTGTACCTATGGGAAGCCCGGACTTACATGTGTATTGCTACTCTGATATTTCTGGATACTATAAATTTTGCATATCTTAGCTGATGCTAAATTGTCTTATTTACTCTTGTATTCTATAGCAGTACTCACATGCTATCGCTGACAATTACCATATACCCAATTTTGTAAATTATATTAAATATTGTACTTGGGGCTACTGAAGCTGTTAGAGTTGATAGCTTTCCAGATCACATAATTCACTTTTCTGGGGGAAGTGGGAGAAAAAAATTAAAAAAAGTTTTAGAAAAAAAGCTAATACCAGATGTCTACCTGACCACTTAACAGGCTCAATATTCTTGCATACCAAATAATTTTGGAAGATAATGCACTAAAGCACAGGCTATCTAGACTGTAAAGAACAATACACAGGTCACTGGGCAAATATCAGCCATAGGTCATTCCCATTGTTTGTGACAGCAAGGTGATTGCAGCAGTCTAGCCTGACCTCATGCATAACCCAGAGTGGGGAGTGAAATCCAGAAATTCTTTTCTTGAACACATGGATTGTTTACTTGCTAGATATGTGGGCATTAGCATGATCACCAATTGTTATTAAGAAAATCATTTTTCCATTATTATAGAGGAGTATGACTTAGTAAAGAGGCGAGTAGTTAATCATCATCACCCTTAAAAATACAAATTAGTTCTAGTCTAAAATACCCAATTTTAGCTTCAGGATATTGTTGAGTTGATTCAGTGTATCAGAAATCCTTATAATTTCTCTGATTCCTACGTGGAACCCCAGCAAAAGACCTAAACTACAGAATCTGCATGACTTTAACAGTGTTTGAATGTTGCTTGTGTAGTACCTTTCTTATAACATTAACAAATTGTAGAGAAAAATAAACAGCAAGCAACCTACAAAATGAATGTCAGCAATACCTATTTTTCATTGCTCTGTTCCAAAAACCATGTTAGCAAAATAAGTGACTGTCCAGTGTACCATTTTAATTTAGCAACATTTATATTTATATAATGTTTTATTCAACATTGTGTATTATGTGATAAGTAACAAACATATACATAAAAACGGTACTATATGTATGTATTGGCAGTCATCAAAGATCTGTTTTATATAGCTGAGCTTTATCATTATATATGCATCAGTTGAAGAAAGGTATTTTAGAGAAATTAGGAGCATTTGTTGTTAAACAATGTTAAAACATTTTCATGTTGAGAAAAACTTTGATCCAAGTCCTCTTCTTACTCTGATCAAATTACTGTTGTGGCACAGGCTGGCTATTTCATGTTTTCCAACTCACTGGCAACAAAGCTCCTCAAATAAAACTAGTGTGACTACATGGATGCTAGGGTGGGACTTTCTGTTTTAGGCTCCGTAGCCTGGGAGCAGCCAGCTGACTGTAGTGTTTTTCCAACTGCAGTCTCGCCAATTGTTAGGGAAGGAGGAGCATGAGCACCCAGGTCCTTCCTGAACATACAGCTCCCTGTTTTTCCTTATAACATAATAGTCAGATTTAATTATTATTGTTTTGTTTTAGACCAACTATCATTCTAATTCTTATTCTCTGAACTACACTGTCATTAACTTTCTATTTCAGAATTCCTGTAAAAATGATCCTTATTCCCAAAATGTATTTATCTTAGATATAGTCTAGAAACATGTTGAAATAATATATAGCATGCTAAAATGGGCAGAGAATTAATTTTAAAAAAAAGTATCTGCATATACAGCTATCTCTGTAAGGAAATGCCTGTAGTAACAATTAGTTCAACATCCTCTTCAGCCTAGATGTCCTCAGCATCCTCTGTTGCTCCATTTGTTTGATCTACAAGCAAAGGCAGCCTGTTCGCATATACACATATACAGCCAAAAAAGTCCATTTAGTAGAAAGATATTTGTTATAACGTATTTGAAAAATGCATGATGTCCTAATAACAGTCAATGTCACGAATACAAAACTTGTGACTTCTCCATTAACAATCAGTTAAGTAAGGCTATTGCATTCAGGCACTTCAGCACATAATTGATAGGACTAAAAAAATAAAACCAGCAGTCCAATTTTGATATATCTCATGCATTTCAGTCATTGCACGTTGTTATCAGTGACTCATACACATACCCAACCCAATGAAGATATTTATACCATCATTCCAATCATTGCTTGTTTTTCATATTGTTTGAGTGATTCTTCCTTCTTCCATGCAACAGCTTCAGAGGCAAACCATTTCAGATGTAAGAATCAAAGGCATAACAATTCTCCATGTTAATATGATAAACATTATAACATTCAGAAAAGAGTTAAAGTCTGCAAATGCGTTGTCGTGCTTATCAGAAGCCTTAAATGTAAATGTAAATGCTTTGGGAGATTGCTACCTGTAGATACATATCGTCTATAAAGTTGTATTTCAGCAAACAAAGCCTTATACTATGGCCTAGAGCAACTGAAAGGATAGATGTGCTGCAGTAATAGCACTGTGGTGCTGACCTACTTGAGCAAGCTGTATACTAGATAGCGTGCAGTGAAGTAGTTAGGCTCTTTTTTGGTAAAACAGTACGTGGCCTCCCAATTCAGCATGCAATTTGAAACATAAAGTGATCAGACACATCTTTTTTGCAGTTTAGTTATTGAATTGTTATATTTTTCTACAACTCACAAGGATGCCCTTTACATCAGAGTGATGCAAAATCTTCTATATACAAGTCAATATTGTGCCAGCCAAGGCCATGGGCTGCAAAAAAAACTTGACAGAAATGTTTCTAGTGGTGAGATGTTTCCATTATCTCTTCTTTTGACTTACTATAGCTGCCACCCCGCTTTGTTTCTCTTTTTCCCACCTGCCCATACAGCAAACAAACAAACAAACACCAACTCTAAAAGCATAGCTTTACTGGGAGAAAAGAAAAACATGTGGGATGACATGTGCTGACCACATGGAATGTCTTAGTGTGAGAAATAGTTTTAAATTCATTCCTTAGGATGTTTCTTGGCAAAGCAAAGAAGCAAACAGGTGTGTCAAATAGCACTTCTACTCTGTCTTTGAAGGGAAAGGTAGCAACTGGGTTCATGAAATCTTGAGGACTGTGAACAAAATCTGAATGAAACTTCTCCTGGTTTTCAGTGCAGGTTTACATAAATGTTGTTTATATTCACACGACATGGAGGAGCCAGACGCAACATTTCACAAATCTGCAAGATGCTCCTACAGACTTTAATATTTCTGGTTAGAACTTTTTAAGAAATCTAGTCTGTGCATTCGCTAGCATTCCTGATATAATACAATCATCTAGGGTACATTTTTGAACAGGCCATTAAAAAAAGAGCAGATAAAGATTGTTGACTTGGCAATTTTTAGATCTTTAGTGTTTAGAAATCTGTTTCATAGCTAGTAGCAAAATATTACCTAGTGTAGAGAGAACAAGATTTTGTGTTTTCCTTCTGAACTGCTATGGGTTTTTGAACGTAGATCCAGAAAGCAGTTCACATTGGGAGAAACATGCAAGAGACATAAATGCCAAGACTAGATAAGAGTGCCTGGTTAAAGATAGGAAAAGCCAAAAATAGGAAGAACATAGTTAGAAGGACTAAGAAAGTACAATTGGAAGAAAGTAAAGATCACACTCCACTATCAGGAAGCAACTTCTCCTATCAGTTTTCAGCAGTTTTCAAACTATTCAGTTATCTTTCTGTTTTCTATATGCTCTGTCATATGGATATATTGCAACTTCCTGTTTCTTACTGCAAATCACCTGGCCTCTCAGTCAATGCAATAATACAAGAAATTTGACCAAAGCTGAAAAATTAAAATGTTTTATTGTACAAAGCAAAAGGAATAATGATATCCACAACTGTTTTGCAACTGCAGAAGACACAGCCATGATTCAGGCGTCATTTGGAGAACTCCAGATATTCTGTGTGTTGGTAGTGTGACTCTGGCTCAGCTTCACATTTCGGATTATGAGTGAGGGTTGTCATTATTTTATTTTTAGGCTATTTCTCATCTAGTAGCTGCCTTTTTATTTTATTTTGGGCTTGCTACAGAGCTTGTCCTGTGATTATCAAGTTCAGCAAGTGTAGTGTTAACATCAAGAGGAGGCTCCCTGACTTGCATACTTGATGTTAATGAAGCTGTGAATTTTGTCATATTAGCCTCATTTGCTTCCCATATGCTTACTCTCATTTTCCCCTCAGAAGCTGCAACTCTACTTTTCATCTTCATTTGTATGCCCAAAATGTAGCTAGCTTAATTACCAATTATAACCTTCCTCATTTAAAAGCTAAATCAACTGGAAACAACACTAAAAAATGTCTCCCTTGAGAAGAGCAAAAGACTTTGTGTTAATTTTCTTCTCATATTTTGATTAGTATGGAGCACTGTGTAACTTACAAGTTAATCTCCCCAAATGATGTCAGTTTTAAATCGAGATGACACATGCATACTCTTGGGAGAAACGTCAGAGGAACCTACATTCTCTACCTCCTTCAACTCTGACCTGCTGCACAAAAATACTTCTTTCTTGGAAACTGATAACGAAGCACTGTAGCAAAAGCACTGCCAACAGCTTTTTATTTATCTCTGTCCTTTCTTGTTTTATTTCTTAGCTGCCTGACCTGTGCCATTTCCTTGAGTTTGGAAGTCCCTTATGTGTTCCTTCCAAATGCAATTTCTTCTACCTTGAGAAATTAGAACTCCGCAGGCTTCAAGGTAGGTTTTGTGGGGCCCTGTCAAGCAGTGAAAGGCACAATAGCTGTCAGGCTTGATATATATGTGAGTACTATTGACTACCACAAAACAATCTTCCAATCAATGCCGTAAAACTTCCAGACACTCTTTAGTTCCAGAGTGAATTTACTGTTCCTTGTGACATTCTCCATTACTACAAAAAAGACCAAAGTAACTGTAGGAGAATCAGATTTGCTGCTGGTAGGACCCCTGGGGGACCAGGAGGGTGATGGTGCCTGCAGGATGGAGCAAAGCTGCGGTGATCATGCTTCAAGGTTTTGCAAGAAGCAAAACAAGGTGCAGAGAGGCTCCGAGACTACAAGAAAGAGCAGTGCAAGTCCTGAGCCCCAAGGGAGCACCTAGCACAGTGTGAAAGGACGGACCTCACCTGCAGCCCTGCCCTTAACCTTCACCCTCTGTATCTAAAGCCCACAGCCCCAGCTGGGGCCTACAGGCACTGTGCTCTTGGACCTGGAACAGATGGCAAAATGGGCAAGTGCAGCCCAGGGGCCTCCTGGTGCCCGCCCACAGGCAGAGGCTGGGCAGCCAGCAGCAAGGGAAGGAGCTGAAGGACCAGAGCCCAAGGGGCCACAATTGCTGGACTGCAGGTGGGGTGGGATCTTGTGCTTTCGCATTTGGGGGACCTGCCCTCCCCCACCTGACAGTATGACTCAGAGCTGCTCCCCCAGAGCCCCCTGTGCTGGGGAGCAGGGCAGAGCCCTGTGCCAGCTTCCCAGCTCCAGGAGGGGATAACCTCCAGGGCTGTCCTAGTCATGTTCAGTGCCTGGGACAGGATCTAGACTTGTCATGGTTTTGTGGTTGTTGCTGTCGGTATTCCACGTCATTACATCATGTAAAGCACTGGCAGTTAAAGAGTTAATTCCCTGGTTACTGCAAACTGCCTTTTTTGGTGTGTGGCTCTCCGAGGGGGAGGGGAGGAGGTGCACTCCCCAGGGGTCTTTGCGTTGGAGGGGGGGGGTGAAGCCGCCTGGGAGATGTGGGGTCTGTTCCTTCCTGCCCGGTGGAGAAGCACGTGGTCCTCCTGCAGTTTACTGCGTAAGACTTTCAGCTTGTAAACTCTCTGTTACAATTCTGCTAGCCTCATTTTTGATATATTGCGTAAAATTAGGTGTTTCTCCTCAGATTGGTGCCACTGTTTTTGTGTTAGATCCACCTACGAGTCCCCTGCCTTTCCCCTCTTCCCTTTGTTTCCTCAGGGTGTGGGTCCGCAGCTTCCCTGCCGCTTTAGCCGCCGGACCGCCTGGGGCTGGCCCCTAGCCGCCGACAATTTTTTTTTTCCTCTTTTCTCTTCTTTTTTTCTTTCGGGCCTGTCCCCCTTGTCACAGACGAAGACCCTTAGATAATACCGTGACAGATGTTTATTGGAATGGTTCGGAGGTTAAGAGGATGTCTACCCTAAATGCTGATATTTTCACCATTCACACGTAAAAACAAAAGACGAAGCCACATGTCTTTTGATTTATTTGCCAGAAATAATAGCAGAGAATTCAGTATCTCTCTCCTCTGCAGGAGGAATATGTCGTGGTATTTAGCCAGGCCCTTCTCTGCAGAGCTCCTCTCCTGCAGGCCAGCCCCTACCAGCTAGAGGCGTGTCCAGCCCGCCGCCCAGCTGGCCCTGCGCCCGCCCGCTGCCCCGTGCCATCATGGCGGCGGCACTGCCCCGCCCAGTGGCCCGCCCCGGCACCTCAGCACCAGCTGAACACCGGTGCACTACGAACCAACAGTTGGGGTGGACAAAGTTGGCCAGAGGTGCCTCTAGAGCCTTTCCCCAGCCCCTTGCAGGGTCTCCCAGCTGTGGGGCTGCTCACCTCCTGTGACAGCACAGGGAAGGGCCAGAGCTCCCCAGCCCAGGGGCCTCTGGTTCTTCCATGAACGGGCAACAGCAGTCTTTCCTCGCATAACCCAGCACTGCCTCGTCGCTATAAAGTCCGCTCGGGATTTTGGAAATGTCACCACCACCAACTAACAGGGCTGCTGTGGAAGCGGAGGCGATGTGCAGTGGTGAAATGTCAGCACCTTCAGCAGTGGCCGTCACCTGCCGCCAGCGCGGCCTGCAGGCACGTACACAGCAGGGGCAAGGACACGGGAAGCAAAAGAGGAAGGATGAGAATAAGAGGGGTGAAAGAGAGCGTGAGCGTCAGGCAGGGGTGATCTGGAAGGGTGCTGCTAAGAGAGGCAGCTGGCCTCAACCTGCTGCTCGGAGAAAGGAGGCCGAAGGTGAAGGAGGCACAGAGAAATGAGAGGGAGGCAGGCAAGAACAGAACGCGTCATGTGACGTGGAGAAAGATGAGCTCTGCAGGGCTAATTCTTTGCCTGCCGATACAAGGAAACGGAAACGCGCCGTGAAGGAGGATGCAAAAAAATAAGTAAGCGGCTGGATAAAGAAAAAGATATGAAATGAGCAGAGTCTAATGTGGAAATAGAAGCGAGCAGGAGTGAGAGGACGCATGGTAAACCACCTGGTTACGCCGAAGGGAATTCTCCAAGAGTTCGGAGAACAACAGGCCTGCACCTCTAAGTCAAAACTTAGGAAGAGCCCAGTAGTACTGTAGTTCTCTGACTGTGAACTACAAAGTAACCTGTTTTGGCAAGCCGTGTGTTTGGACGATATTCTGCAGGAGACACAACATGTCCACAGCAGGGGTTCTGGCGTCCTGTTGAAATGCCCACGCCTGCGCAGCCACAAGCTGTGCTGTGGGACGTTTGCTCCCCTTGCAGACCAGTGCATGGCGTAACGGGTATGGAGAAGAGACGGTCTACAGCAGCTATTAAAATGAAGACTTGGTAAAAAAAAAATACTCTTTCCACTTCTTAAGATTTTAAAATTTTACATTTTTAATTTTTAATAAATAATACAAATTTTTTAGCTCGGCTTTCCTGTTCTTTGCATTCCTCTACCGGCTCCCCTCTCGAAGAGAAAATGCTCTTATTCTTTTCCTCCACGTGTCACTGGAAAAAGGAGAGTCTCAAGTTGTGGCTGAGTAATTTTTGCCCCAGACAGACTTTGAGAGGAAGAAAGAACAGCTGCTTCCTCCCGGCATCCCTCTGACGGAGGCAGGCTACAAGTGTGACCGCAGCAACAGCAGAGGCAGTAGTGCCCATACCTGTCTGTGGGCTCAAGCAGCCGGAAGAAGTTGTCAATGGCGAGCTCTGCGTGACAGCGTGTGAGGATGACCACCGCCTGGCACAGGATGGGCAGGAACATGCTCTGCTGCATGGAGCGCACGCAGCTGCGCAGGATGTAGAGGATCAGTGGCACCTGCAAGAAGAAAGGAAGAAAGAACGACTTGCTGCATCTTTGACTCTGCAGGGCCTGAGCAAGGGCATTCAGCGCATGAGCAATGCCGGCTCCCTTGACATGCTGCCAAGGCCTAAGCCTACATTTCACACCGACCCCCCTGTCCAAGCCCTGGCTCTGCGCTCAGGCTGCGCTTCTTTAGCACAAGAGGCAAACGGCACAAGGCGTAGTGCAACAGACAGACAAAGTCCAAAGCACTTGCAAGAAAGTCTCTTACGTCCCAGTGGATGTCCTTTCTGTACATCTGCAGGAAGGTGATCATCCACTTCCCAGCAGCACGCGCACGCATTCCTTTGGCTTCCCGGAAGGTCTCCTTGATGGCCGTCATGAAGTCCACGGCGTGTTCCAGGGGGAAGCTGCTGCAAAAGACCTGCAGAGAAAGGAGGAGCGGGACAGATCCCATCACTGCTCTGCGGCTGCTCTTCAAAACAGAAAGCAGTCTCAAGGGCATTCTTAGTTCAGCAGCTTGCCGGTCATTCAGGCGGCCGTCACAATGCTCCTGCCGCCCGTACCCTGCTATTTGGTGTTTGCTTACATGCAAAGCCTGATCCCATCACTCCTTTTTGGGTCCACTTACCCTCGCGATTTTGGATGAGGACTGGAGCTGAGAGACGGTGCTGCAGGCATTCAGCCCCTCACGCAGACTCCCGATGTCTCCCGTCTCGATGACTCCGTTGGTCTCCTTGGCTAGAAAGAGCACGGGGAGAAAAGGGAAGTCATGCTTCTGGAAACGGAACCGCTTGCCACGGGGGAGAGACAGAGGACAGGGTGGGGCTAAGAAGGCAGCTGCACACGGGGCCTCTACCTCCTGTGAACAGGGCCCTGCCCGCGGGGTCCTGGTAGTGCCGCGGAGGAGAGCAGAGGGCTGGCGCACGCCTGCTCTACTCACCTTGGATTCTCAGAAGGGAGCTCAGGCAGGTGACGGCCAACTGGCGGGACGTGGGCATGGGGTCACACGTCAGCGGAGCCAGCAATCCCACCAAGGAGCCAAAGTGCTTGCAGGCATCTCCTCTCTGCAGGGGCGAGAGGCAGCAAAAAGGCTGTAGGCGGCCCCAGCTCTCCCTAGCTTCTCGCGCCTGTGCCTTCCCCACGCCGTGACAGGGCAGCCAACACTGCATGCACAGCT